>NC_141693.1:423026835-423256835 GCF_964263255.1 Lissotriton vulgaris | reverse complement strand
TTAGGTAAAAAGGTTAAGGATCTAAATCGAGACAGCAGGAGACCGCAGGTACCACTGAACGGTACTTGTTTTATCTGTAGGATAAGGGGACAAAAGACTGTCTTTAAAAAATAAATAGTCGACCCAGGCCAAGAATTTCATCGTATTGAGTGGATAAATACTGGACTGTGGCTAGTGGAAGAGAGATAGGTTGGAAAAATACGACTGTGAGAACAGGAGACCAAGAGAACGATGTAAAGACTGCAAACATTTGACTTGAGAGACTACAGACACCTTTTGAAAACTTGAACAAGTGGTTGTAGACCAGACAGAGATGCACGAGGCAGGACCTGGGGTGCACAGACGTCTATGGGACAAGAGCGGCCCACTGGTGCTGAAAATGTGCATGGGAGACAGCTGCCTGCCTCAGGTAGGACATGTAAGCAGCACTCTAAATGGATCATACCACCTACTATGGAAGCGGAGGGTGAGGCAGAGCATACAAACTCCTATAGGACCAGGCAGAGGTCAAAACATCCATGTTAAGGGATCAGCATTTTGTTGGCAGGGCTGCTTATGCTAAGGGACCTCGTAGTCTTGGGTCGCCGCTGAAGTAGACTGCACACATGGTTTGATTTTTAAAGCTGGGAAAACAGAAGGCCAATTTTGAGGGGAAGAAGGTTTCTAATGTGATCTCTTTGGACTGGTCGCTTTAGCAACCTGACATCCTAGTGACTTGGCTTCCTTTTCTGCGTGATGGATGAGAGAAAGGTGCTTCTCTGTTTGCTTCCCATGAGAGCTTACAGTGGCTCTCTGATAAATTTCTTACGAGCGATCTGCTATATCCGTCCCATGTGCTATTAGAATATGCACCGTACCAGAGCAGCAACAAGAATAGAATATACACAGGCCAATTATTATTTTAAGGCTCACCATTCTTTTATGTTTATTCAACAGATTAAGTTTTAATTTGAGCGTGGCTGGAGGTGCATGTAAGATTCCTTACTGATCAGTGTAGCAAACCTACAACTGCAAATGTTCAAGATGTCAAAACAACTGTCACAGCTTCTGTGGTTCAACAGAAAACATTGGCACACCCAGCACACTTCTACGGGTAAATTCCCAAACATAGGCCATGCTCACACGGTTTAAGACAACGATTGATATACAAAATTGCAAAATACATATTATCTACTTAGCGGCTATAGGCATTGGGGGGTGGAGGGGGAGGCTTAGTATATCTTTTATTGTGGAGGCAGAATCCGAGAGCACAACTTTACTTCAATCACAAGTAACCAGAGGGCGTGACTGCAGCCCACCATCTTATCAGTGAGGACAAGGGAGAGAAGAGCTGATCAATATGCGAATAAGCAGATGGTGAAGGTAGAACATGGCTTCTGCACAGCACTGGTGTTGCAGAACCTACCAACTGCTGAGTTGAACAAGTAAACGATCTGTGGGAAGCATAACAGAGTGCTTTGAGAGGTTAAAAAACACATAACTCCTTTGATCCTCAGGGGGCATTAGGTTGGGTTATCAGATTGATTGCTTCAAGACACCAGGGGCAGACTGCTCTAGTCTAAAGCGGTCACTGCACAGACCGTTGTAGTTTCCTACATTAGCCAACAAGTTCAATTAAAACGGACCAGTATTACTGCTGCTCAACTGCCTTAGGTTGTAAAATGATAACCAGAATCGTCACACTATGTATATCCTCACACGAGTTCTTCTCTTCACTGTAAAAAGCGAGTTCACAGAGGTCTCTGATCTCCTTTCTGAAGCTCTTGCAGCTCATTCAGGCCTCTTTTTTTGGTTACTGTAGGTAGATGGGAACGCCATAGCTGAAGCTCTAGAGTTTACCTGAAGAAGTTTATGCAGTCTTGAAACTGCAGTGTAACTGGTCTTTGCCTTTTGTGGTGAAAAAGATCTCGGATGATAACATATAGTGTACAACCGGAGAAAAAGGTTGTGTTATGCAGGGTTCAAGCATTTCTTAAAGGTAAACGCTGCTGTCTTCCAGTGCAGCGACCCAGTGGAAATTACAAGCTGACTTGTGCGGGGAATAAGGTCTTCGATATGTAGTGCAGAACTTCCTTTATTGCCCTGCTGAGGAGGACCCAACTATTGCACAGTGAAGTAACTTCGAACCAGAGTTGTGCAGCACTATCACAGTCCGGCGTGTGGTCTTGGTCCATTATGGGCAGGTATATGGCTAAAGTTCCATATGATCAAAAGCAGCCTCTGTTGGACTGGCTAACGTTTCGCTCATGCTCCATCTGCTTACAGCGAGCCTCCGGATTGGAGACATTAGCTCAAATGAAGGAATTCAATAAGGGCTGATGAGAGGTCGAGTTGTCCCTACTTCTTTCTGTCTTCTTAATCTCTGCATAATAACACTTTTTCGTGTTTAACTTCCTATTGTTTGTGTCTGTGTTTTTAATGATTTGGATGTGTTCTCTTGTCTTTCCCAGAGTCGTCATGGGATAAATAATGTTTACTCTAGTTAAAAATTAAAAAAGCTGAATATGAGATGCTATGTGACAGCATACCAATTTGCTTATTCTTTACATGCTGGTGAGGTAGTCTGTATTATATTTGGTTCACCTTTGTTTTATCATTATTGTTTGTCCTTTCTCTATACATGTCTCTCCTTCTCTTCTACTGCATGAGGGGATTTTGACCATTCACAACATTTCTATAAACATGCATTTTTACCATTACTCGTACAACCAACCCACCTTTCTTCAACATTCACCTTGTCTTGTCTTTCCAGCAATACTGTTGTTTTGTGTAGCATAGTACATCTCAGTTGACCCTTCTGCTTGGTGCCTGCTAAATTGCCGACTGTGTAGTAAACCATGAGGGTTGATGTCACTCATCTTTGCAGGCCTCATGTAAATACACAAGTCGACTACTTCATTGAGCAAGTCCACCAGGAGTTTCCACTTCCAAAATGTGACCGGCTGTACCATTGTTCAGTTGTATTGAGGAACTGCCATGTATGTTAGGAAGAGGTGCAGAGTTGACCACTTGTGTTTCATATATTGTGTGCATATTTTTTATGCATACACCTCTGGCTTCTAAAGTTGCTGGCAGAATTAGCTAGGAAAAGAGTGAGGACTTTCAAGTTGGATTTTCAATCCTAGTAGTTTGATGCCAAGGGTGCCTTTTGAAATCTATTCCATGTACTTTCTTTCTGTTTGGTATGGCAAAAGTAAGGATTTTTACTTCAAAACAGCCTTGTTATAGTCCTCACCCATAATTTGAGGAAAACTTAAGCTAACCCATGTGTTGAAAATACTCGTTGGCTCACAGGGCAGATGTAGAATATTTTCAGTTGCTTAACTATTACCCATACTGTAAACCATTGCAACCCATATATCCAAATCTGTGTCACTCCATTGCTTTAAATTCGGATCCAACTCTATATTAACCCATAGGAATACTTTGTCAGAGAGATAGGCTTGCATTCTACCGTAACCTGAACAAATATGCCATAGGGATGAATTCAGATTCTTGTTTTTGGGAGGTAGCAGGAGGCCTGCACTCGTAGGCTACTAGGATCTTTTCTGTGATGGTTTCCCAATACAAGTACATGGTTATAATCTATTTAAATTAAACATTTATATACCGTGTCTGAAACAAAATAAGTTTTAGCACATTTTACATTCAATCTTTTGAAGTTTTGAAGAGAGAAATGGGGTATACAGAGATGGAGATCTCACGAAAACAACTAAAATAGGCATAGAGTATTACACTACAGTTAACAACCCTCCATTGCAAATCTTGAATAGTCTAGGTGTGCCATTATAAGGTACTGTTACCTTAGTTCAAAAGGTGTACTATTGGTAAATAATTGTAATATATTTCACATCTCTCATATCGTATCTCTCACTTCACCTCCCTTATCTCATTTCATATATTGCATCTCATGTCATATATTGCATCTCATTTCAGATATCCTTATAACTCCTAGCTTATCTTGGAGTTGTCATGGCTACCCAAGATGGGGATGGTGCTAAAAATGCTCTTATTACAATAAATACATTGAGGTGATACAGCAGAGGAGATGGAGAGTTAAACTCTCGACAAGGCCAATCAAGGCAAAATAGTCCATAATGAGTTATGACTTTCAAGTACTTGCTTTATAGGATGGTCTTGATATGACTTGTTAGGAAGGCGAACCAGCGTTCCCGTTGACCAGTATCTGAGGTATACAATTATGATGACTTGAATTGAGTCTCAAATCTTTAACAGTGCAAGCAGAAACCACAACTTTGAATGTTTTCCCCAAAATCTAAATGAGGCCATGCCCTCTATAGCAGATTATGGAAAGCGAAATTATGTAGGCACAGCTTTTATTGTGAACATTTCTGCTGGATAATATTAGGCTGATTTTTTTAAATATTTGAGCTTAATTGTGGCATACGGAGTGACAAGTGGTTTATCGGAGTTAATATATAATAGACCATATAGTTCCCAAGACACTGCTTACCTCAGTAACCGCTAGGTAAGCTCAAACTTGATGCTATCCTTAGTTCATTCACAATGTTTATCCGTTAGTATTTCAGGTCCGAGATGTGGTCTTTTAAAGCCAAGACTGAGGTTGCTAGGATGAACACAGCATGTTCGAAAATATATAGATATATATATATGTGGCATGAGTCTTGCCAATGTTGTGTCTAATAGTTTTATTGTTTCCGCCCATTTTGCACGCTTAGAAAGGTATCTTCATAAAGGCGTTCTATCCAGAATCCGGGAATCTGCTGTTGAAAATGTCCTCACAGTAGCCATTCTTGTTGCTATTTTTGCTTTAGGTTTATATACCTACTTATAGGGGCTGTCAGACTGCCCTCTTCATCCATTGGTCTGTTATTCTGTCCTCGCACATTTCTCCCGTCCACTACAGCGTGCTGCACGGAGCGGTGAGTCAGCCCAATTCAGCCATTGGCTAACTTCACCGTGAGTGGTGATATTCGGCTCTTTCGCAAGGAGCACATTGGCACATTTGCTTTTAGCCAATGTTTTCTTTAATATTGGCAAGAGCTCTGGAGTTTCTCCAGAACGAAAGTTATTTAAGCATCACGAGAAACAAACCAATTAATGACTAAGCAAGAAGACTGACAGCCAATGGCCGACCTATTGGCTTTGCCGTTCAGATAGATTTTTTTCAACATCAGAACTTTAACTGGGTACACATTTCTCTGCTGTTTCTCAACTAATGCATTTTTGTAGTTTAGATGGGTGTTGTGACTAGTTTGTTTCATAAACTGCATTAAAACACATCCAAGGTTGGTTCAGATGCAGGTGCTTCCCTTGGAAAATGTGTTTCTCCTTCCCTCCTTATGCACTGCACTGTAAGGTCCTCAATAGACAGTTTTCAGGAGTAGGCTGCTACTTTCGTACTACACCAGAATGTGGCAGAAAGGTCCGGGAAGGAAAATGCAAGGGTGCGGGAGCAACCTTAGGAAAACATATTGGCTCTGTGGAACTAAAGCCGGTGGCTCTTAAAACAAAATATATACGATTGTGTATAATTGCTCCTTTCTGGCCATTGAGGGCTGTCCGAACATGATACTCAGTCTGGGACTCTCTGTTCAATGTCATCTGCATGAGTAACCCTAAGCTGGGTCACTGCGGTGAAGGAGGAAACTGGTGCTTTACCTTCCAGAGGCTGGGTATTGCAGCAGTTTGACAATGTGGCTGTTTAACTCTTCTACCAGTACAATGTCACCGAAAATGCCAGCACCCCCTAACATTTTAAACCGTCTGCTTCATCAGTAGGACGGAGGGATGGTACTAGAGATGGGTTACTAGGACACCTGTGCCTGGCTCTGTGTTCTTGCACACCGTAAACACTTTCCACCTGCAGCAGCAGCAGTTGGGTGGGTGTAGTGGCGTAGCCTCTCGATGGTGGGGCTGTTATTTGGAAGGACTCATTGGGTGTATCTAGACCTGTTGTTAGAAATCCTGTCTGTGTCTCCCAGCTCTCTGGCCTAGACATTTCTCTCATGTTACAGTAAGCAAAGAATTCTACGTGTTAAACTTAGTAAATCTGTATAGCACATTTTGCTTTCACCGTACCCTGTTTTTAAAGGGATTTTATAATTCTGCCTCTTGGGCCCCTGTCATTCAAGATCTCTCCTGATTTCCCAATGGCATAGTCCACGTCTGCAATCACATTGTGTCCCCAGAGATTGCTTTTGGCAGGCGCTCCTTTCTTTGAGATTTGCTAGAGCTAATTTTAATTCACTTAGTCTGCGAATGGGATTTTTGTCTGGACCATTAATGAAAATTGTTTCCCCTTTGCAGCAGCTAACCACAAGGATGGCCAGCGGCACCCAGCTATGCATCCGGCGCTGGACAACAAAGCATGTGGCCAAGTGGCTGAAGGAGGAGGGCTTCCATGACTACGTGGACGTGCTGTGCGTGCGACACCGGCTCGATGGCATTGCCCTTATGGCACTCACAGAGTATGACCTGCGCTCCCCACCCCTGGAGATTAAAGTTCTGGGTGACATCAAGCGGCTGATGCTGTGCATCCGCAAGCTCCAGAAACAGCACAGTGATGTCCTTGAGGAGCTGGGAATCAGCAGCGAGGTGCATCCCACCTCCATCTCCCCAAGCACTAGCTCCCTCCAGGGAGCGGACTGGCTGTGCAACGGGGAACTGGTCCGGGACTATGATGCCTCCCCTAAGGACGCAGGTGCAGATCAGTACCAGTATACAAATGGGAAGCACAAGCAGCCCCCCAGGAGACTGGACCCCGAGTACTGGAAGACGGCGCTGAGCTGCATCTATGTCTTCCTCGTCTTCGGCTTCACATCGTTTGTGATGGTGATTGTCCATGAGCGGGTGCCGGACATGCAGACCTATCCCCCACTACCCGACATCTTCCTCGACAGGTAAGAGCGCCCTATCGTGTGCTTGTGCGTGGTGGGTATTTTAAGTATGTTTCTGTGGATTATTGATGCCTGTGAAAGATTCCAGATTTATTTGCAATAGAAGCAAAATCCGCAGTTATCTGCAGAGATAAAGGACAGCCCACCGTGTTGCAGAGCAATCTTTTCCCACAGACAGCAGAGCAGCAGTACATGCTTTCTTCACCCTAAACGGGTATGGCACAGAGAACATTAGCACAACCTTCCTTACACACACCAGGTACAGCACAACCATCAACAGTGTAAAATGATTAACTTGCGTGCACCCACAACAGCACTGACTTACCTCACCCACACTCCGTGTGTTTTCTGTTATGGCCAGGGAGTAGCCGATGTAAAGGGAATGCGAATACTTACCATTACCCAAAACCCCATGACACAACAATGCAACCAGCCCATTTCTTATTATTTGGGATAGGGGTCATAAGACCCCTGGGCGTATTTATTATCATTTCACATAACATAAAAACACAATTTATAACCTTTTTACACAGTAACCACATTTTTTACATTTCGGCTTACAATTGTGACCTAGCCTTAACAGAGACTCTAGTACAAATGAACCACCTAACCAGAACTAGTCTGCTCATGTGTAACCAACACAAAATACTCTGTAACCATCAAGATCAAGACTAGCTCTGCCCCTTCTTTTATCCCTTTTTGGGCCTTCCTTATGGGATGAGTCCACTTTCCCTCACACCTCCCTACTGAGAGGTCTCCAACCTCTGAAAATTATTGTGTAGGGGTCCGGCTGCTCCTAGGATACCTAACTCAAGCCCGCGTGGTTCGCGGCAAAGCAAATGCGAGGGGAGGGGGCCCAAAAACTGCCGAAACACAGGCTTCCATGGGCGATGCAGGCCTCCAGGAAAATGTGACTGCATCTTGACGCGAGCAAGATACAGATATCTGCTTGCGGTAACTTAAATAGGAGCGGGATCAACATCACCTGCCCCAGAAGCAGTGCTTCTAGGGCCGCAGGTGCATAGACCACTCTGCTCCATCCCCCTGCCGGAAGGACGAGCTGGCCATGCCCCATCCGTCCCACTGTCTCCCGGCTCCCCTCCATATCGATGGCTCTCCCTAGGTCCAGAGCCTCTGTTGTTCTTTCTCCCTCACACTTTTCGTTCGCTAGAAGAGACAGTACCATTTCTGGTTTCTTCACAAACCGAAGGCAGTACAGAAATCACATTAAAAGTGTAAGGTTTCCTCCAAAGTAGAACTGAAGGAGCTGCAACAGCATACACTTTCCTTACAAACATAAGTTAAAACTTAAACAGCAGTAGAGCTGGTTTTCCCACAAGCACCTCGAGCACATAACAGCAAAGATACAATACAATTGAGCAACAATTTTCCTTGTGTGTTTGTAACCTTGTGGAACTATAAAATGTCTGGTGACTGACTTTTCCTTGGTACTTTGTAAGTAAGATAAAGGTTTTATCTCGTTATTGTGTGCATCATTGGCAGATGTTTGTTGCTGGCAAACTGATTTAAGAATTGGAAATAATTAGCACTGCCTATTCCTGTGGAAAGAACTCCAGCCTCTTTGTGGACTCAATGGAGGGTGACTCTACACATTGACTAAGCTGTTTTAAGGTAGGCTGTACCTACCTGCTTCACTACCTTAGTTTGTGAACCAGATTTTGGGCCAAGAAGGGACTGGCAGGACATACTGGAGAGGCAGGATCTTAACGAAAGAGCAAACCTGTTCCTCAGCAGCCATAACCAGTCTGACTTGAAGTTTGTTTCACTAATCAAATACCATTCAGCTGTCACAAGAGACAAAAGAAGCGCTATTGGGTGCAGCGCAGAGATATAGGAAACTAGTTGGAGACCACTAGAGCAAGTGGAGCTCTGCTTTAGCACCGAAATGAAGAGTAGAGATTTGCTAGGGGACCGGTAGCAAGGGCAGTCATCTGTAATATTGTAGGAGATCTGGGATACATGAAGGTAAGAAGGCAGAAAGTAAGAATACCAGGGCTGCGGGGACAGAGCATTAAATCTACAAGGGTGATTGGAAGAAGGATTGAGCAACACATGCTGGTGGTGGAAAAAACACTAAGATGCACCACGGCTGCCCAGAGGAAGAGGATCCAGTGTCAAGGTTTCTTGAAGAGGAAGCTGAATTCCAGAAGAGTGCAGGGCTGATAATATTGATGCCTGGAGGTCGGGCTGAGATCCTGAGGGTATCAGGATTTTGTGAAGCTTGACAGATCCAGGAGGATGGCAGAAACCTACATGAGAGGATTGACATTCAGGAATATCTGGAGAGATCGTCAGTAGGGTCCTAGGGGCATGCTTGAAGAGCTGACACCCAGAGGGTGTTGAGTGAACGGAGGGAGCGTGATAAGTCAAAGGGTGGCAATAGGTTGAATGGGAGTCTCATGTCCAGGAGGGTTCAGAGGTATATGTACCTAAGATATGGGAGCTTGTTAATTGGCAAGCTTGGTAAATATCAATGGAGGGATATGTTTCAGAAGATTTAACAATTTTCTCTAAGGCTCTACCCTTTCTTGATAATAAAGAAGGAACCATATTTTGAACTTGATCCACGTGTTCTTCAAAGGAGACATACCTGAGGTCAAAAAAGATATACCTGCGGTCAAAAAAAGATTATGTTCAGACTGGATGTCTGTGGTCATGGCATTACGTTTAATCTTGTTTGACTGTGTAATATTGAATCCAGAAACTTAATGTTCTCTAGTCTGAATAAAAAGACTTGGAATTTGTTTTGCTAAGGTCGAACCTGTTTTTGAATCTGAGACTTAATTGGCATGCCATTACAATGGTAAGATGATTCATGGTACCCACATTAATGTACTTTGGGTATCCTCGGCAATGCATGATTGGGATTAAAAGTGTTCAGTGTGTATCCGGTGATGACGGTGCAGCCAGGGACTCCACACCTTACCTCTACGCTTGAGGGAAAAAACAGAGCAACCACCCTGGACTTTACCTTCGAAGCAGAAAAGTGAGTGCATTTGCTGTAGTGCAAGTGCACTTATGGATGTCGGAGTCTGCATAGAGAGGGCTAGCAGTGCTGCTGATCCGAACGTCTACTTTTCTATCTGGTCTGAATGCAGACTCTGATGCAGAGGCACACTTTTTGTCATCCAGCAGTCTGTGGGTGAGTCGCTGTGTAGTTTTCTTTTTTTTTGTTTTTTAAACAGTCTACCCTAGAATTTGTCTTACAGTGAGGAATGTAGTTTTGTAAGTAATGTCCATGTCCTGTAGTGGCAATCTAAAAGCAGACTTTGTGGACCGAACCGGTGCGACTGTACTACCGAGCTGAATTGCACTACTATGTGGTGTGATTCGCCCCTTCTCAACCTTTTTCAAAATGAAGAGTAGTACGTACAATTTGTTTTGCTGGTGAATGTGTAGTGGTTCGCTGTTTTGTTTTTCTCTGCCCGTGGCTCCTATCCATTTCCTCCAGAGTTCTTCTCAGCCAAGGGTGCTTTTCACCTTTCTGTTGTGAAGTTAACTGTGATTAGCCGTGCTGTTTTAGATTTATAAATCTACATAAAGTAACTACATCAAATAAAGTGTGCAGAAAATATGAAGATTTGAAGTTACCGCACTCTTCTCAGATAATACAAGTTAAAATTACATATTTTAAATAAGGAACCAGATCTTTTCAATTTAGAATAAGGAGCTCCGTTATTTGCTAATGGTGTCTAGATTTTTTAGACTGTCATCGCCCCAAGAGTCCTTTGCTTGCAGACACTCGCTTTTGAAAATGTCTTGGTTTCCTGGCAGAGTTTGATGCTGGCCAGTTGGGAAAGCTGTGTTCTGCTGATCTCGTCATAGGCTTAGGTAGCTCTCAACTCTTGGTACCCGAGCTTTCTTGCTTGAGGGCTTGTCAGAGTACAGAGTCTAATGCCCCTCAAATAACTGTGGTCCATAAAGACCGAATTAGGAGATACTGAGCTATATCTCCGACTAGAGCGAGAAAGTATAGCTGCAGCATTGCTGCAAAAACTCCTCCCCGATAAACTCCAGGCTGGGCAATACGGAGTAGATGAGATCCTCTCCTGCTGCATGAAGGTCAGAAGGTTGGCACAAGGACCGTGTTGTGCCAAAGTATTTCTTTGAACAGTGTGGATTGTGTGGACCCCAGCGCGGCGAAATTGGAAGGAAAGCCTTAGTTTCCAAGCCATGCAGCGAAGACCAAAAACACAGAAAATGGGCTGGGATGAATGCCTACCCACTTGCAATAGCTTGGGGTAGCATGCCATCCTATTCTTTTTACCACCATGCCATCCCCTTTTGGACCCATCCATATGGAAATCTGACTTCTCCAAGCGGAAGTCCGTTTCGAACTGCTAGGCCATATCATCCCTGAACAAGAACACAAGCATCTAAAGCTCTGTTTCACCCGATTTTGGTTCTTCAGTCAGGTGTAGCTTGGTTCTGTGGCATAGTGGGCATAGTGAGCATGGGTCCCACATCTGGGAAGATCTTTGGCTACATAGGGCATGACGTCGAACACACATCAGATGATAGAGGAATGCTTGAAATCCGTCTTACCACTTACAATAGTTTGGGTTAACTTTGCAACCCATTCTTCTTCGGACCACTATGCCACCTTAGTTTGGCCCAGCCATATGCAAATCAGTTTTGTTCCTGATCCAATCGGAACAGTCCAGCCAAAACTGCTAAGCCAGGTCCTTCCTGAACTAGAACACAAGCAACCCAAGGTCACTTTTGTCATTATTGGGATGAACTGTTCTTGCGTGGCTTGTGCGTCTTTTCAGAGCGGGCCTGGCTTGTCATCAGTGGCGTAATATAGGCCTCCGCATCCCGTGTGGTGGGGAGGTGGGGTGGGGGGGGGGCGCGAGCTCCAGAGAGTCCCCTCAGAACAGTACCCTGGACTGAGAGCCGTGGGCTGACTGGATGGGGTGGGAGGGGCCTCGGTCTACTTTGCCGGTGGGCCTCCCCCCCCCCCCCCGCCCCCCCCCATAACTTTTGTTACGTTACTGCTTGGTAGTTCATCCTTAATTGTTCCAGTTGGCGCATGATCAGGGGTGATTTGCATATGGCTTGGTGAAAAACAGAAAAGTTTTAACCATTTTCCCTCACTACTGACACCTTTTCACAACAGCCTATATATAGTTTGTCCTGGAGTAAGAGGCAATTTCAAGGCTCGGAAAGAATAGGAATCTAGTTAATTGCCAGACATGTTTGATCAGTGAAAATTCAGGTTGTTTGGAACCTTCAAGATAATACTTGGGAGGGGGAACAGGATATATTCAAATATTACCAGCTGAGACAATGAGCTCTTTAACCCCTCCCCCCCCCCTTCCCCTCCTCCAAACACCAAGCGTAGTAGTCAGATGGGGTAGGCTTGAGAATGAATGGGATATGTTCTTGGTTCTTTAAGTCTCGCCATTGAATAAGCAAATGTAGAATGATGGGATTGAAACCAATAACCTGTATGTCCGAAACACAATTGTAACTGAAGGAGGTACAAGTTGACTGAGGCAGCGGGTGTGTTATTGTAACCTGGAGCTCTGCAGCTTTAACTGCCAATAAAATGAAGTTCATCTTTCTTGCCGGAGTCTCGCATACCCTGCTTCCACACATGTGCAGCATTCTCAAACTGCCGTTCCGAGAATAAACCTTGCGGTTGCGCTTGAGTCACAGGCCGCCCTGGGAAGGGCTACCAGCACGTCCCGTGACTGTGCCCGGTACATAACAGAGTGTTTTTCGATACATGTTTGTCTCGGTGTCAGACCAACTTCGCCGAATGCTTCTGGGCGAGCCCCGGCTTGTTCCTTTCCACGCTGTCATAATTCTGCCACCAGCTGCGGCGGCCTGAGAACACTGCCATCTAGCGGTGAAGCCAGTGTATCGCCGAAAGTTTAAACTTGGTGTCTAGATTTCGTTGTATTTTCAAGTAATCCAGTATATAGCCCATCCAGGTTTCTTCCAAGGACTTTGGAGTTCTGACTTAAACTCCTTCGTTGTTGCATACAGTGTGCACCACTGAAAAAGATCGACAAAAGGAATGCGCAATAAACCAAATTAAACGTGTGGCCCTGTCGCACAGTTTACCCCCGTGTGGACTGTGGCCCAACCAGCGGAAACACATTGTTGCTATTTGATCACATCACATGTCTTAATGACCTGTTTTTTGTGTTCAGGACGCTTATAAAACATTGTAACTCAAGTTTCGTGGTAAACATTTTACCACACGTTCCGAGCATCATTGATTCCCCCTACCCTCAAACATAATTTTCCGAGTTCTTGTGTTATGCCCTAGAGGCCTAGACTCTCCTTACTGCCGTATGCAGATTCAGCTTCAACCAACCCTCTAGGTCTAGGGCATAGAGGGTTGAAGCTGACTCTGGATACGGCAATAAAGATGGCTGCTAAATGCAAAATGGCATACAGAAAAGCGGAGTAAAATAAAAGGTGGTGTGAAGAGGAAAGGGTCAGGTTTGCTACATATTGGGTTGAGGGAGGTATGCATACCGAGTATTCTATCATGCCCTTAAGATCATCTCTGTCAACGTCGCATAGGAAAAGTTAAAAGAATGTGAGCAGTTCGAGGGTTACTTCTTGATGATTCGCTCGGGTTTTATAGAGTGAGAACGTCTTGTCAAGTTTGCGTAAGATATAACGCAGGTTACTTGCTATGTCCCTCACACACAGTGGTACCATAACCAAGTACCGTATGGGCTTCAGCGATGCAAGCATCCCTTCCTCACGGAATACGTAGATGATGGAGTCCGTAGTACAAGCTTCCTTCGTTCATAGAAGAGGTGCTATATGGGTAACAGAAGTGTAAGCTTTCCACAGGAACCCCAACCGCCCCGGACACTGCCGCCTGCCTTCCTATGACTATACCAAGACTTGTAGTGCAGTGGCAGGCTGCTGACGTGGACACACTGCCCAACATGATACCAGGCGTGCAGTAGGATGTGGGCACAAAGAAATAGATGGGGCTGCATAGGGCGGTCTCCTCTCTCCAGGCCAGTCGGCCATGTGCGGGAGGGGAAAGAGGGTTCCATGGAAAGAAGGGTGTAAAACTGGACATGCGACATGTGACAGCAAGGCCCAGGCTGTGGGCAAGGGGGTAGGCAGGTGGCGAGTAGCAGTGGCTTAGGGGAGGGTGCTAAATGGGACATGATGAGGATCGTGAAGGTGGATAGGGATAAAGGCAGTGTGTGAGGAAAGGGAAAATAACACCTGCAATTACCACCAATACCTGTCCTGCAGAGTCTGTGCCTGGCACAAGGACATTGGAGGCATGACAGCCACCCAGGGCAACTATAGCAGTCACAGGGCTTCACAATGGACGGCTACATTTACAAGCCAGGCTATTTACATTACGATCAGTGTGCACTGCAACCAACCCACCCTTATCCGAGTATTCGTTACAATAGCAATTATTTGGCAGTGTCAGACAATGCAGTGGAAGTCAAGGCACTTATGATGAAACTGCCCCAAACTTCCTGCTGACTAATCTATTTCTCGAACTATACATTCCAATAATTTCTGCCTGGCAGTGTTAAGGTGCCAGTGTGCTAAAGCGTAAAAAGCAGGAGAAATGATGAAGGGCCCACCACAGTTTCTGTCATCCTGGTGTATGCATTGTTAAGAGCTGCTACTCAGCACTTTGGCGCTTCTTTGATTTCTGTGCTGGGAATATTATGATGAGAAGCGAAAGATCTCGATAGCTGAAGGATGTCCCTATGAATTAAAGCCCACCAGGTCCACCTGAGCTGTCGCCTTTTGTGTTACAGCTTCAAACATGTTACCAACGACTGCGCAGTTGTTAAACAGTACACGTAACATCAGGGTAACAGGGGAAGGCCACCCTATTTCTTTTCTGCATTCGCTTCAGCCTTCCAGAGCAGTGCTTACCAATCTTTTTAGAACGTCGACCCAATTTTAGACGGATAAACTTTAAAGACCCACCTAGCTTTAATGGACATGAGGCTGGCGATTTCTTTTTATGTAACTAAAGCATTCTGGGGAAGCACACTGTCATTCACATAATCAAATTTTCCATTGACATGGCCACTAAACTTGCACAGACATACAGTTTTACTCTTAAAACTATATTGCACACAAATGATGTGTAGAAATTGAGTTTCAGTGAATAGACCTTCCCTGGTCTGCTCCTATCCCGGCCACCAGGGCCGAAATCTATGTTCATTCAAGGTCTAAAAACATTCATGGAATCCTGCCTGGACTCCCCTACTTTTACGATATTGGGAGATTTACATTTTTACCTCAAATCTGATAGCAATGTAGACACCTCCAATCTACTTGATAATATGGCGGGGTTCGGGCTGATCCAGATAATCTCAGATCCCACGCATGAGGCCTCGCATACTCCTGATGGTTTTTTTACTTTTACTTTTTTTACCAAGTAACTCAGTCAGGGACTTTCTCCGTTTCCTGGAAGAAAGCCTGCATTAGACCTGTTCTAAAGAAAGCTTCTCTTGACCCTTCCGAGGTGAGTAATTACCGGCCCATATCCCGCTTATTGCCAAACTTCTATAAAAATCATATGCCGACAACACTCAGATTATTATCTCGATTTCCTCAAGTGTGGAAACTGTGGCTGGGAGATTTTACAACTGTCTGAAGCACATTATGGGGTGGATGCGTCAGAGCTACCTTAAACTGAATACAGATAAAAAGGAGGTTATGGAGTTTGGTTCCAGAATGGTGGCCCATTACCAATCTTGGTGGCCAGCAGAAGCAGTTTCTGCCCGAACCCCACGGTAAAAGCAAGGAACCATGGATTCTTGTTTGACCAACTAAACTTTGCAGGTCGAATTAATTTTTTAACATCTTCTTGCTTTTTCTTTTTTTCACTAAAGACCTTGCAAAAAGTTTTGCCTTTTATTCCCTATGATCTCAGGTAATCTGTTGTAGTCGCACTGATTCTTTCCCACGAATTGACTACTGCAATGCACTTTTCCTGGGCAGAGACAAACGCCAACAGGTAAAACTGCAATCACTTTAAAATGCCGCAGCACAAGTGCTGCTCAATATTCCCAAATACTCCTATATTTCTAGCAGTATTAGAGAGCTTCTTTAGCTTCCGGTCAAGCAGCGCATTGAGTTCAAGATACTATGCCGGTGCATAAAACATTGTATGGTGAAGGGCCATCGGATCTGCATACTCTTTTTCAATGGCACTCCCCACGGCGGAATCTTAGATCGGCCAATAAAGGACTAGTGCAGGTCCCTAAAATCCAGAAGGGAGGTAGATACCTTTCCTATCAAGCATCCAGGCTATGGAATGAATTGCCGATCAACATTAGGCTACAACCTACTAGACCACTGTTTAGGAAAATGCTTAAGACCTGCCTATTCCCTCAATAGGAAATATGCACTCTCACCCAATTATTTACACCTTTCCTCGCTCATCTAGCACCAAGACGCCTCAGCATTCATGTACTTACTAATATTTCTCATTTGCGCTTCACCAAGTGAAGTATGATGGTTTATTTTTATACATCAATATTTTCATTTCCATCACACTTCAGATTTACAAAAAATGTGATTTATTTTTGCTTCCCTGTTAACTGAATGTGTACAATTCATTTGCAGGTATTTTACATACTGTTGTGTTTCCAACAGTAACCATTGACGTAATTTACCGCTAGTGTCCTCGGGTCTAGTACAATTGGGCTCCAAACTGAATAACCTTGTACGCATGTTTAGCACTGTCGAACAATGAGTCAAAGCATTCCAATGGGTAATCAAGGTGAAATGTAGCTTTAGATGCCCAGAATGCGGTTAATACAGCAGTAGCAGCAACCAATAAGGTTATTACTTCAGTCATTGCTTTTACTTTAGAAACATTCTTAATATACATAGGAACATAATTTATTACACGTAAAGCAACGATTTACCAGGAAACCTGGACTTTCTAGTTCCTTTCTAGCCAGAGGGATTACACCAAACAAAATTGCAGCATTTATGTGCCAAGCACTATTAAGTTTGACCTCTGATCAATAAACAGTGTTACGCAATGGAAGTGTTTGTGAAATCCAGCTCCCAACTTGGAAATTCCACTTCTTTCAAAGGTGTACAGAAAATAGTAACAGCAAAATCAAAGTGCTGTAAGAATACACTTTAAAGGGACCATGGTTCTCCACGATACACTTCAAAGTCAAATGTAGATTTCCCTTTGCTCAGTAGTGACTTTAGTTCAAGTTGCGGTTACAATAATGTTGATCGCATTTTGACACACCTGCCGCAAAATCGGTGGCAGCTGTTGACATTTGAAAGTGGTGAGGCGTAAAATTGATGTGGGAGTGCACCGCGGCGAGCGAGCGTAGCGAGCCTGAACAACTTAAGGGGGATTCGGGGGAGGTGGGGGCCATCCCCACCACTGCCAGCATCGCTGTCACTACTCTTGCTGCCAAAAGCGGCACTGCCCGTAGCACTGCCCTTACGATCTCTCTCAACCGTACAGCCGCCAGCATGCAGGCACCGCTACTACTATTGCTGCCAAAAGTGTCACTGCCAGTACCATTACGATCTCTCTAAACAGTACTGCTGCCTGCGCTGCAAGCATCGCTGTAACTACTCTTGCCACCAAAAGCGTCACGGGCCGTACCGTTGCCCTTACAGTCTCTCAGCAGTCAACAGTCAGCAGTGCTACTGCCACCAGCATGCAAGCATCGCTACCATTATCGCTGCCAACGGCATTATTGCCAGTAGCCCTGCCCGTACTATCTCGCTCTCTCAGCAGTACTGCCGCCAGCGCTGCGAACATCACTGCTGCTACTATCGATATCAACTCTCACACAAGTATTATCAGTACCACTGCTACTGCCACCAGTATACAAACCTCACTGGCAGTACCGCTGCACGTGCCATCTCTCTCAGCAGTGCGACTGGCACTAGCACCAGCATGCACACATCTGTGCTATATTACTATTGCTCCCAAAAACGTCAGTGTCTTTACCACTTCCCTTAGACTCTCTCCCAGAAGTACCACTTCCAGCAGCGCACGCTTCCCTTCTACTACTGTCGCTGTCTAATCATCCCTGCCAGTAACAGTCCCGTGGTCATCTCGCTCAGCAGCATTACCGGTACCACTGTTATCAGCTCCAGCATGCTAGCTTACAGGTCAGTACCACTGCCTGTCATCTCTCGAAGGAGTACTAGGGGCAAACTACACTTTAGCAGAATAATGTGCTCGATCAAGTGTAATGTGCTTTTCTTTCATTTTTCGAAAAACTGTGGCAGGTGTATCAAAAGAAAGCAAATTCGGGTGAAGGGCGTATGTTGCCAAGCACGCCTATTATTTGTGAGGCCAGCTCTTTAAGAAAAATATTTAATGTGGCTGTAAAATGAAAATAAAATAACCCTGCGTGACGTGCATTATAAAGCACCACCATCATCCTGGGTCAAGATACTTCCTGAGGGCCTACAGAGGGCCTGGGAAGTGTTTATTTGACCGGGGCGCACCCATCCAATGGGATCGATTATTCAATATGTTTCGTTTAATTTAAAAACTGTTTTTTGTGCAGTAAGAATGTTAGAAACTCTGTGCATTGTTTGCAGCGCTGTAGGAAATGTGTAAACTTGTAAAAAAAAAAAAAATCTAATTAACCCTAGTAAACTCCCCCCGCTGCCCACCTTTCTGCTCTAGATGTCAAGGCAAGCGCCATCCTGGCTTGAAACAAACTTTTGCTTGCTGTGTATGTTATGCACCCCGAGTTCGTTAGATCCTCCTTTCCGTTACAGATATCGCAGTATTTCCAAGCAGTATGACGCATAAAACAATTGTCTTGAAGCAAACGTGGAAAATATTTGTTAGACCCCGACCTTCTATAAAGAGCGGAGCAAACTTGATGAATTCCACGAACTTCAAGGAATTACATTGTGAGCCTAGCGTGGATTGTACAGCTCCGAACCTCGTGGTTCGCACAACACCGGAGTTCCAGAGTGGCAGATGCCATGGCAGGAAAAATAAGAGCTCAATATCATATGTTTTATGATTTAATTAGAATTTTCAGGCCTTAAGACTTTACTGCAGCATTTTTTTGCAGACCAACAGATATTCCATAAACATTGGGATATTCCCAAATGGTCCCTGGACTTGGGTATCTGTTATTAAAAGAAACAATGGTCCTGGCCCAATTATTCAAGGAAGAGTTAGATTAACAAAATGATCAACTTATTTGAGCTTACATTATTCAGCTCACAAACATCGGTAAATCGTGAAAATAATTTAAACAAACAGATGTGCAGAAAAACCACTAAGTATTATTACAATATATTTATTTAGTCATTTAAAGGAACAATCATTAGAGGGTCAAGAAGGTAGGAGAATGTTCCAGGGAATGTGTAAGAAAAAGTGCTCTAGTGTGTATATATTGGAGTAAAGAGAGCTCAAAGTGTGTAGAAAAGTAAAGGGCATATATTTACAGGACGGTACAGAACTGATATCCAATAAACAGTTAGATGCAACCTGGCCACTTGCAAAGTATTTATTTGAACTATATTTTCTAAAGTTGTAAGGGGGGGGGGGGGGAGGTCGCGCGCACGCGAGGGGTTTAATTAAAATAAAACGTATCTTCCCCCAGGTCCTGCTTTTTCCTGCTGCCGCAGCTTTCCCCAAGAAGCACCGAAGCAGCCACCCACAGGCTGCCTCCCTCCCATTTGCCAATCACAACGCTGCAATAGCAACTTTGTAATTGGTGCGAGTTTCTTTCGAAATCCAATACCTCAGACTCATCTAAGAGTTAAAGAAGACAGCCTGTGCTGACATCTGTTGCAAGCAGATAGCCCTTCCCTGATCCAAAGGCATGTTCTGGGCCATGACACACCAGTGAGTAGGTTTTTTGCCGGCACAGCGCCAGAGACCACTTCACTCAGAATTAGTACCTTCAAATCTGAAAGAGACACGTTAGTGATAGATTCCTTACCTTAGAATATCCCCAGGCGTCAGACTGGATCCGGAAATTTTTGCGTAGCAATACCCCTGCGCGCTGGTAGGCGTCGTCTGCGGCTCCGCGTCCGTCGTCGGCGTCGTGAGCGCCGGGATGACGTCATCGGAGTATATAGACGGCGCCCATGCGCGCTGACGTCAGTTCTTCTTTTTTCCGCGCCAGCTAGCGCAGATCCGGAAGAAGCTCTACCCCCAGTCACTTTTTGACTGAAAACTTTTTTGATCTTTTTGATCCTCTACTTAGTCGATTCTCGACTATCGGTGCCAGGGATGCCCGGGTTCAAGCCTTGCTCGAAGTGCGGCCGACTCATGTCGGTCACGGACCCCCATCGCCGGTGCCTGAAGTGCTTAGGCCTCGACCACGACGATCGAACCTGTGACGACTGCCGGGCCCTGACGTCGAAGGCTAGGCGGGAGCGGTCCCGCAAGCGTCTCGAGCTGAGGCAGTCGGCCCCGCGCCGCTCCAGGTCCCGGTCCCGGTCCCACGGGAGGTCGAGGGACAGGTCGCGAGGTCGGAGTCATCGACGTTCCGGGAGTGGTCACCGATCGTCTGGTTCCAAGTCCTCAGGTAAGAGGCATGAGAGGTCGGAGCGACACCATCGGTCCTCCGACCCGCCCCGTCGCTCGCACGATGCGACCGGGGATTCGGGCGACACCGCCCACGCGGCTCCGCGGGAGTCGCAAGCGTCGCCGCCTGCCCCACACCTTCGGGTCCCTGGGCACGGCGCGTCGCAGGAGGAGGTCGAGAGGTACCTCATGGCCATGAGGGCCCTCCCTCCTCAGTCGGTTCCCGTGGCGCCTTCGGGCCGATCGGCTCCGTCTGGAGGTCCTTCCGGGTCGGGCGCTTTGGCCCCGACGACGTCGGGTGCTTCGGCCCCGGCGCCGCTGGCGACTTCGGCGCCGCGCGACCTCGCTGGATCCGGCTCCGGATCCGGGAACTCGCCGGTCGACCCTACGACCTCACCGGCGACGTCCCTTCAGGTGTCGTCCCCGGCAGCCGTAGTGGTTGCCGACCCCAATGCTTCCTACGGTCCGCCTCAGGCGTCGGAGGGGCGCCGCTGGGCGCCGATTCCGTCGGCCTTCGGAGAATTCTATCTCCACGAGGAGGCCCTGGCTGTTAATCCTGGTCTCCAGGAGCCGGGTGACGAGGAGCAGTGGGAGGGGTCCGAGGACCCTCTGGCACGTGATTGCCAGTCTCATCAGGACTGGACATATGAGCTTGGGGAGGCCAGTGGTATTGACACATCGCCAGACACTGGATTTACGTCGCCCCCGACTGTGGCTTCGGAGGCGGGTTCTGCTTACAGTGTAGTGTTGACGAAGGCAGCTAAGGCCCTACACCTTGAGCTCCCCGTCGCGGCCGTGAGGACTAATCTCCTCACTGAGGTACTCAAACAGCAGTCCGGCTCCACGGAGCCCCTTCTGCCGTTCAATGAGGCCTTGTGTGACGTTCTGCTGGGCACTTGGTCCAAGCCCGCCACAGGTCCCCCTGTGGATAGGAACGTGGCCAGACGCTACCGCCCGGCACCGGGCGACCCTTGCTTTTTGTCCACCCACCCCACCCCCGAGAGCCTGGTCATCCAGGCCTCCAACTCCCAGTCCGCATTCCCGTCGGCCCCGCCCGACAGGGAATCCAAGAGATTTGAGCAGTTCGGGAAGAAGGTCTTCTCGTCTGTGAGCCTAGGGCTCCGGTCAGTAAACACCAACTGTCTCTTGGGCCGCTACACCCACACTCTGTGGGACACGGTTGCGGAGGTGCTGCCACAATGCTCTGAGGAGGTCAGGGCTAAACTCAGCCAAACCCTTGCGGACGGCCGAGATGCGGCACGCTTTTCCATCCGGTGTGGGCTGGATACCACGGACTCACTGGGCAGGGCGATGGCAACGACGGTGGCGGTTCGACGCCACGCCTGGTTGAGGTCCGCCAATTTCTCGGCCGATGTCCAGGCCACTCTCCTGGACATGCCGTTTGATGGCCGTCGCCTCTTCGGCGACAAGGCAGACCATGCGCTGGAACGTTTTAAGGACTCCAGGGCCACGGCCAAGTCCTTGGGCCTTGCGGCCCCACGCCAGCAATCGGGTGCCTTTCGCTCCTTTCGTGGCCACGGAAGGGGCGCCCCACCACGGACCGTCAGCCACGCGCCGCAGAATGTTCAGCAACGCGGTGGCGGCCGTGGGAACCGCCGTGGCGGTGGTCGGGGCCAGCGGCGAGGCCAGTCCACACCTCCCTCAGCAGCCCCCGCCTCAAAACCTTCCTAGTCCGAGCTTTCAGGCCCATGTGACGCCTGTGGGAGGCAGGGTTCGCCATCACCTCTCCCACTGGCATACGGTCACTTCGGACAGGTGGGTGCTGCAAATTGTCCGAAGGGGTTTCTCCCTCCCCTTCGAGTCTTCCCCTCCATCCATGCCACCTCAATACCACCGTGTGTCGGGGGATCACTTGCAACTTCTGCAAGAGGAGGTTTCGGCCCTCTTGGCCAAGAGGGCCATCGAGCGCGTTCCTGGGCCAGAAGTAGGACGTGGCTGTTATTCCCACTACTTTCTGGTACCCAAGAAGGGCAAAGGGGGCCTACGCCCTATCTTGGACCTACGGAACGTCAACGGCTTCCTCCGGACGGAGAAGTTCAAGATGCTCACTTTGGCTCAGGTCCTGGCTGCCCTGGACCCAGGAGACTGGATGGTAGCGTTGGACTTGCAGGACGCCTATTTCCACATCCCCGTCCTGCCGGCCCACCGGCGTTACCTGCGGTTCACGGTAGGCCTAGAGCACTTTCAGTTTACCGTGCTCCCCTTCGGCCTTACCAGCGCCCCACGGGCGTTCACGAAGGTGATGGCGGTGGTCGCAGCCCATCTGCGCAGGCAAGGGGTATCAGTCTTCCCCTACCTCGACGACTGGTTGTTGAAGGCGGGCTCGCCCCAGACAGTCGTCAGCCACCTCCAGACTACGGCCAACCTCCTGCACTTGCTGGGGTTCTCCATCAATGTGCCGAAGTCACACCTGTGTCCCTCTCAGAAGCTCCTCTTCATCGGAGCGGTTCTCGACTCGGCGCAGTTTCGGGTTTACCCACCCGAGCAGCGGGTTCGGGATATTCAGGCTCTGATTCCTATCTTCGGGCCGTTATCCCGGGTCTCGGTCAGGTTGACGCTGCGGCTTCTGGGACTGATGGCCTCCTGCATCCTTCTGGTGCGTCACGCCAGGTGGCGGATGCGGGCTCTGCAGTGGGACCTGAAGTTTCAGTGGGCCCAGCATCAGGGCAACCTGTCCGATCATGTCCTGATCTCGGAGGGCACTGCGAAGCAACTGCAGTGGTGGCTCACGGACCGCGACTGGGTCAGTGGCAGACCCCTCTCTCTACCCCAGCCGGAGCACGTAGTTGTGACGGACGCGTCCCTCCAGGGCTGGGGAGGCCACATGGGAGAGGCGGAGATCAGAGGCCTCTGGTCTCCGGCGGAGTCCCGGCTCCACATCAACCTTCTGGAGCTGTGGGCGATTCGTCTTGCACTGAAGGCATTCCTCCCCTCTGTCAGGGGGAGCGTGGTGCAAGTGTTCACCGACAACACCACCGCCATGTGGTACTGCAACAAACAGGGCGGTGTGGGGTCGTGGACCCTTTGCCAAGAGGCTCTGCGCCTCTGGCAGTGGCTGGAACATCAGGGCGTGACTCTGGTGGTTCAACACCTGGCAGGTTCTCTGAATGCCAGGGCGGACGAACTCAGCCGCCGGTGCATGATGGATCACGAATGGCGTCTGAACTCGGACGTGGCGCAAGGTCTCTTTCGACAGTGGGGAGAGCCTTGGTTAGATCTATTCGCCACAGAAGAGAACGCGCAATGTCAGCAGTTCTGCGCGTTGGAGTTTCCAAGGCGGCACTCGCTCGGAGACGCTTTTCGTCGCGAGTGGAGCTGCGGCCTGTTGTACGCCTTTCCGCCTATACCACTTCTGCCCAGAGTGCTGAAGAAGATCAGGCGCGACCGGGCCCAAGTTATCCTTGTGGCTCCGGACTGGGCTCGAAGATACTGGTATCCCGAGCTACTCAGCATGTCAGTCGATCCCCCGATTCGTCTGCCTCTTCGGGAGGACCTTCTGTCGCAGCAGCAGGGGACGGTCCTGCACCCGAACCTGTCCAGTCTCCACCTACAAGCTTGGAGATTGAGCGGCGGCAGTTGAGGCCATTTGACTTGCCTCCCGAAGTCTGTGACATCATTCTGGCAGCCAGGCGTCCCTCCACTAAGTCGGTATACGCCTGCCGGTGGAATAGATTTGTGGCATGGTGCGCAGCAAAGGCTGTGGATCCCCTCTCTGCACCCCTTTCGGAAGTGCTGCTCTTTCTTCTTTCCCTTGCCCAGCAGGGCTCTGCTCTGGGCACTCTTAAAGGGTACCTTTCTGCTCTTTCTGCCTTCTTGAGGCTACCAGATCAGCCTTCTTTGTTCAAGTCCCCTATAGTGAGTAGATTTCTGAAGGGCATCACACACATGTTCCCTCCTGTTCCCTTCGTGATGCCCCAGTGGGACTTGAACCTTGTTCTCACCTATCTGATGTGTGCTCCCTTTGAGCCACTTCATAACTGTCCTCTTCGTCTCCTTACGCTGAAGACAGCCTTCCTGGTTGCCATCACCTCTGCCAGGAGGGTGAGTGAGCTCCAGGCTCTTTCTTCTTCTCCGCCTTTCATGTCTGTTCATCCTGATAAGGTGGTGTTGCGTACACGACCTTCCTTTCTGCCCAAGGTTGTCACGGCCTTCCACATCGGGCAGTCCATCACCTTGCCCACCTTCTTTCCGCCTCCGCATCCCTCGAAAGAGGAAGAGAGGCTCCACCGTCTGGATCCAAAACGTGCGCTCTCCTACTACCTGGACCGCACTCGCCAATTCCGGGTGGATGACCAACTCTTCGTTGGTTACGTGGGCGCGAAGAAGGGAAAGGCTGTACACAAGAGGACCATCTCCAGGTGGATCGTCTTGTGCATCCAAGCATGCTACTCCATGGCGAGGAAGGAGCCCCCGGCTGGATTGCGGGCTCACTCCACTCGGGCCACGGCAACGACAACTGCCCTGGGCCGCGGTGTCCCCCTGCAGGACATCTGTCAGGCAGCCACGTGGGCCTCGCTGCACACGTTCGCAAGACACTACTGCCTGGACAGTCAAGTCCGGAGGGATGGCTTCTTTGGCCGTTCCGTCCTCCAGGACTTTCTGGTGTGATATTGGTTCGCAGACCCACCACCGGGGTTGGTATTGCTGGGGTATCTATTCTAAGGTAAGGAATCTATCACTAACGTGTCTCTTTCAGATGCACAAGTTACTACTTGTGTAACGATATATCTGTAAGAGACATTAGTTAGTGATAGATTCCTTACCGCCCTCCCATCCTCCCCGTTCTGCGAACCGATATTTAGGGTTAAGGTCATCCCCTTTCAGGGCCCTAGTTTCAATGGCACCAGTGTTGGTTCTATCATGGCTCTGCGTATCTGGCGCGGAAAAGCTGTGTTATCAGAACTGACGTCAGCGCGCATGGGCGCCGTCTATATACTCCGATGACGTCATCCCGGCGCTCACGACGCCGACGACGGACGCGGAGCCGCAGACGACGCCTACCAGCGCGCAGGGGTATTGCTACGCAAAAATTTCCGGATCCAGTCTGACGCCTGGGGATATTCTAAGGTAAGGAATCTATCACTAACTAATGTCTCTTACAGATATATCGTTACACAAGTAGTAACTTGTGCGACAGCTCCTCTTTCCCACTGGCAGACTTGTGGGACCACATAGTCTCACCTACAGTTCTGGAGGCAATGTTTTTAGATCAGTTGAGGTGCTACACAATTGGCTCCGGAAAGTGATGCCAGAGACCCATATAATTGCCAACCCCTTTGCGTTGATGTCATTTATTAGGGCTCGCCTGCTGATGCGCATGCGCATAGCTGGCGAGCTATATTGTGGCTTAAACAGAGCTTAACCATCTCAGAGATTTGTTGCAGTGCCCGAGAGCGCGTGCACATCAAAGCCACCAGCCTCCTCAGGCATCTCAAGCTTCCCTCATTTCTCCTCCCCTAATTATTCACTGCACGGCCGGCCGGCTGGCACATCAAAGGCTGCTGCTCACGGCCCCTATTCTTCCCTTCTTGCCTCTCCCCGCTCCCCCTTCACAGCAATGCCGCGGGCTTGTTTATATTGCAGCCTAACCATCTCGCACGCTGCTCTTGAAACAATAACCGTTGTTGGTAATGATATAATTAAACACTCTAATTATTTTATCAGGGCCACACAGAATTTTATTAAGTCTTTTGCTGGCATTTTCGTTTTATGCTGGTTGCTATTTTACACCTTTCACATGCTGGCGATTTGCTTCAAAGGAATACATTCATCCTGAATCCCGTTACTAGAGCTTTCTCCTCTTCTGCTATATATGGGTTTTAGTTGAATTTCATTGATCTCTTTTACTAATGATTTATAAAAAGGGCCACCCACCACATAGCTCCACCAACACAGCTCCACCGATGCACCCACCATACAGCTCCACCGATGCACCCACCACACAGCTCCACCGATGCACCCACCACACAGCTCCGCCGATGCACCTACCACACAGCTCCGCCGATGCACCCACCACACAGCTCCGCCGATGCACCCACCACACAGCTCCGCCGAGGCACCCACCACACAGCTCCACCGATGCACCCATGTAATGGCCGGATTTTCCGCTTAGATGGGATCAGCCCCTAGGGGCCCCTATAACCCAGCCAGAACGGTACTCACCTCCCTCCTTAGAGCGTATTCACAATGGATATGGATATATATACAAGTCGTACCTAAGGATGGGGAAATAGCAATAAACATGCATAGGTTTTCTACCATATCTTATTCACATCAGTTAGTCTCGCGGCCACTCCGACCCAGACTGATCTACCCCAGGGCAGATATGACACACAATCCGGTGTGTCTACACATGGGCCTGCAGAACCCAATGCTCTCTTTTCCAAACGGTTTACAATCCGGCAAACCTACATGCTGGTAATCCACCCCAGCGCTCTCACTTACACAAGCCACAATCCTGTGGGTATACACGCTGGTAATCCACCCCAGCGCTCTCACTAACGCCGTATATCAACGACGACCACATTCCTATGAGCACCTATCGGAACAATTTCTCCTTTGTCTACTTGGGATAAAACTATAATAATAGAATTTAGTACGGTTTCCAAATAGTATAATGTGCCCCTTATCCTTGGCATCAAAGGTCCACTTCGCTCCCTATTTATGTGATCACCACTTACCTGATTGGGGTTACTCATCCATTCACATAAACAACAACCACCTAGAAGCCACGTTTACCAAGATTGAACAAGAATACTCGGCACACATCCGTTCACTAAGAACTAGGGTATTTATTGTCAATAAACATATAACACAATACTATGCAACATGGATTATGCAAAGAAAAGGTAAAGATTAGAATGCGCGCTTATTATAAAGAGGGCGGATATCACCTTATTAATGTGAAGTCGGGACTCGGCAGTCATCTAGGTTCCCTTCTCGTCTCTGTGTCCTGGCTCGTCTTGCAGTCACACCCCAGCCGTCACAAGTACACGTCTGCACCGCTAGGCTCAACCTTGTCTGCTTCCCTCCAGGCCACTGGAACCTTGCTGGTTATTAGCTACCGTATCTCTCTCTCTCTCTGTTTCAGTGCGCTCCGCGCCAATTCTCCTTCAGTCCTTCTCAGAGAGTTTCGGTCTTAAATCTTTCTTGGACTTCAAAGATGGCGACTGTCCGCCATGAAATGATTAATGGCAGAGATGCTAACGGCTAGATGCCGCCTACGGACTGACTGTCGACTAACTAACACCTTCGCTAATATCAAAGCCTGTTCCTTCATGGAAAGCTACGGCCAGTAACCTGCCGCCCACCAAATTCTTGTACCTCCCCGTACCAAGGACACGTTCCCAGCCGGCCGGCCTGAAGTTGTGTCTTCGGAGTGGGGAAAAATACATTCCTTCGATAAAGGCCAGCCTGAGCCGGTTCTCTCCAAGCGAACAACAGCTTGAAACTAAAACATTACACTTGACCTAGAAGGCCTCTCGAGCTACCAGGCAGAGAGCAAGATGGAGTCTGTCTCGTTTAAGGCCTACAGGACCCACAATACGCATAACTCCATGGAAAATATCCTAACACGTTAGCAAAAGGGCAAATCATGATTAATACTTATATATCTATCCCCTAGCTTGAATTCATAAGCCCTACTCTAAAGAAAGGGACACGAAAATACTCTACTATATAAAAGGCAGAGATCCTATCTATAGTCCTAATCCCTATACTATAAGGTTGATAGACTGGAGTCACTCTCCATCATTCTCCCTCTTAAAGGAGCCACAAAAGGTCAGCCATTACATTACACCCCTTGACTCCAGTCTATTAACTACAATCTATATAGAACTCACATCAGTAGAAGAATAATAGGAAACAAAATTAACTGACCTATGTCTCTTGCCAAGTCTACAAAACTGGAGCAGGGAAGGAATGCACTGAATAAAGCAACAAACAGCTATTAAAACACAAATGGCAAGAATAACTCCCCCTAAAATCTGTCGTAAAGAATGCAAGTCAGGTAACCAATTAAAGAGCCAGTCAAATAAGCCCTGATCAATGTGTTGTCTAATTTCTGCAGTCAAGTCGTGGAGTTTGTCAATATGGGCTTGGATTGATTTGGAATGGTCGGACAAATTAAAACAGCATAGGCCCTCAAAATCAGAACATTCATGTCCATGTTTTAACAAAAGATAATCAATAGCTGCGCGATTCTGTAAAATAGCTCTACGTTCACCCTGGGCATCTAATAACAGATCAGACAAAACAGTAGAGGTTTGGTTGATGGATTTAACCATCCAGCAGGCCATCTTGCCAATTGTTTTGGCATTATAAACAGCCAATGCAGGGACTCCAATAATAGAAAAAGCTAAACCAAGGTATTCCGATTTGGAGTAAAGGTGAACGGAGGAATCACAGTCCTCATGTAATGATATTGAATCTCGTACCATACGGGAATGTGAACTAGGATGTGAAGAAAACATTAATAAGCTCAATCTAGTGATGGCACAAGGACCACCGGAAATATTTGCGGGAATATATGGCCAAGACGAATTCCCGCAGGAGAAGAGCCAGCCAGAAGGTAATAACATGGAACGATAATAACTAGGGGCAACCAATAAACGTTTACAGGTCATATTATTCTTAACAGAAACACACGAATTTGGAAGTCTTTTTAAACACAGCAATCGTTGATGAGCTGAAAAAGAAGTTGCAGCCTGTATCTTTAACCTAAGGCATTCGGTGATGGCTTTGGGATCACATGTCATCATAAAACATAAATCACCTGGTGTGATATTGAAAGTAGTAATTCGGGAATGAATAGGGGTATCGAGGTCAGGAAGAACAGTACATAAGAGACAAAATTCATGGGCCGCGAAATCGCCCAGAATAACATTTGGTCGGGCATTCGAAATATTAAAAATATGCCGTAAAGTCTCAGTAGACGCTGGGACGGCAACCAGGCAGGTCGCCAAAATGTCAGTCACAGACCTCATGGGGGTAAGACAGAAATGTGGAGAGTTCGTCACTCTCTTAGCCAAAGTTATCCAGAAATTGGAAGAGGAGGACCATGCAGAAAAAGAACGCGGAACTCGGGATTTCCAATCAACCGAAGTCGGTGGATCCTCTCCTCTCCCGGCGTAGCAGGCCAAAAGGAGTCCAACGGCGACACATCCTGCAGCAGCAGTCCAGAGAATGATCTGAAAAAACACAAACACAGGCCTTAATCATTCTCGTAGGTAACATTTATCAGCTGGGACAGCTTCCCAGCTATCTTTCCCTGGCTTCATCACCAAAACGGTGTTGTCATGACCGGTCGCAATAATATCAGCCTGTTCAGGGGGATTTTTAGGCGATTGCACCCATGTTTTAGCTCCAGGAAGATCAGACGATCCGAAGCCTTTTTGTCCTCGCACAGTTAGCAACGTTGGGGCAGAGCCTTTCTTGATCTCACCACTGAAGACCGGCATAATCAGTAACTGAGCAACACGGTCAGACTTTTTGATCAATAAGTCAGTCTCACTGCTATTAAGCAAGAGAACCTTAATCTCTCCCTGATAGTCACTGTCAATTACTCCTCCGAGTACTTGAATACCTTTCAGGGCAAGGCCTGATCTGGGGGCAATCAATCCAAAACTACCGGCAGGTATACAGACACCAATGCCAGTTTCAACAATGATTCGGTCTCTTCCATGTAATTTTGCATCATTTAAAGCATGCAGGTCTAGGCCTGCGGAACCTGGGGTCGCTCTACATGGAGCCAAAGCACCGGGGGTAATTTCCCAATACATGACAGTGTTGGACAAGGAATTAGGCTTCACATCAACATTTGGAGGAAACAAACGCATTAAAGGGGATTCAGCATGTAACAAAGGGCGATTATTTAAAATTAATAATGCCTGAAACAACACATCTCTCCAATTTTTATAATGGTCATCCGTCAATTTACGCAATTGTTCTTTTAACAAACCATTCATTCTCTCAATCAGTCCCGAAGCCTGTGGATAATATGGAATGTGAAACACCCAATCAATGTTATTTTCCACACAGAATTCCTGTACCAATCTTCCACGAAAGTGGGATGCGTTATCAGATTGAATTTGGAATGGAACACCATAATACAAAATAAGCAACTCCAGGGTCTTAATGGTATTCAATTGGGTAGCGTTCTTGCAAGGGAAAGCGACCAAAAGGCCACTATAAGTATCAACAACTGTACAGACATATTGACAATTTTTGCTCATAGGGAGCGGGCCAATATAATCAATCTGCCAAATTTGAGCGGGCAATTTTCCTCGATGTAACTGGCCTCGAACAATTTGAGGCACCTGCTTCTTTCTAGAATGCTGGCAAATGGGACAATGTAGAATGACATCTTTAATCAAAGAAAAAGGAATATGAATTCCTCGATCGGCAGCCCACCTGCTAGTGGCTTTCTCTCCAAAATGTCCTGCTTTCTGGTGGGCCCATTTCGCCAGTCCCGCCAAATCAGAATCTTGCATGTCCACCACTGCCTCAGCAATTTTAGATTTCTCATCTGCAATGTTATGAAAGAATTTATCAAGGGAGTCTATCGGAGTATGAGCATCCACGTGAAAGATTGTTACAGTACTCTGTGGGAGCAACCCCCAAATTTCTTGCCATAATTCTTTTCCCCACAGTTCTTTTGAATGCAATTCCCAATTATGAGAATGCCATGTTGGTAACCACACCGCCAGTCCATTAGCAGTGGACCAGGAATCAGTAAAAATATGACATGTGCCAGGCAATTCTTGTTTCAAAACTTGGTAAACTGCATAGAGTTCAGCATATTGACTACTCTTACCATCACCAGTTGTACTCCATAATTTCTGCGTGATTGGGTTATAGGAGACGGCTTTCCAATGTCTTTTCTCACCAATGAATTTCGCTGAACCATCCGTAAACCACACATGTTTTCTATCCTCCACGGACAGATCATCAAATGATTTACCCCATTTGACGGGAGATTCCTGCAGTACGGGTACGGAACAATCACTTCCAGTCTCATTGGAGGGCGCCTGCGCCACTCGCTCATGTAAAACTGTCACACCTTTCGGACCCACACGTGCCCTGTCCTGAATGTACCACTTCCATTTAATCACGCTCGCCTCTTGAGCATGTCCAATTCGATGAGATTTCGGCGAACTCAAAACCCACTGCATAATAGGAATTTCAGGTCTTAAAACCACAGCATGGCCTATGGTTAACTGCTCGGTATCCACCAGAGCCCAGTAACATGCAAGTAATTGTTTTTCAAAAGGTGAGTAACGCTCACCAGCCTCAGGTAACTTTTTAGTCCAAAAACCTAATGGCACTTTTTGTCTGCCCTGCTTTTGCCACAGACTCCAATTGGCATACAGACCTTCCACGGATACATTCAAGTCCACATCACCTTCACCCACCGGCCACAAATCCAAAGCATACTGAATTGCTTCTTTCGCCAAATTAAAAGCATTCTGTTGTGGTTCACCCCATTCAAACGCATTCTTCTTACGAGTGACTCGATATAACGGAGCCAAAATCTGACTCAAATGAGGAATATGCTGACGCCAAAAGCCAAACAAACCAATGAAACACTGAGCCTCTTTCCTGTTCTTTGGAACTGCAAAATCTAGGATTTTTCGCTTCACCAGTGGGATCACTTCTCTGTGACCTTCATGCCAATTAATTCCTAAAAATTTTACATTTTGGGATGGACCTTGTAGTTTATCAGGATTAATTTCCCAACCTTTTGCTCGCAAACAATCAAGGATCTGATCTAAATGGGACTGTACCTGATCTTGCGTCTCACCTTGAATCAAAATGTCATCAATATAATGACACACCTGTATTTGTGGATTAGCGGGCACTTCAGACAAATGCTCTGCCACCAGCCGGTGACAGATCGTGGGACTATGTACATAACCTTGAGGAAGACTCCGGAACGTCATTTGACGTCCATTCCATGTAAAACTGAATTGTTCCTGACACTCGGGGGCAATCGGAATTGAAAAGAAAGCATTAGCAATATCAATAGAAGCATACCATGTACCCGGATGCTTTTGAATTCTCTGAATCAAAGTGACAATATCTGGTACTGCAACAGCCAATTTAGGTGTATGTTTATTCAATTCTCGATAATCAACAGTCATGCGCCAAGAATTATCACTTTTGCGCACGGGCCAGACAGGGTTATTCCAAGCAGACGTGACCGGAGTAATAACTCCCGCGTCAACCAAATCCTGAATTGTAGCATTAATTTCTTCATGACCACCTGGGATACGATACTGCTTCTGAGAAACCACTTTCGTGGCTAAAGGAATTTTAATAGGGGGCATCCGTAAACGGCCAACCCGTACGGGTCTGGTCGAAATGTATTGTCTAGTTCCAAATTGATAACAACCATCATCCAGATGCAAAGTCATTCCTTTTAAAATATCAATTCCAATTATATACTCCAAAAGTGGTACAACTAACACAGAGTATTCTCTACGAGGAATCCTACCAATTTTAATTTCAAGTGTAGTTTGTACTGCGGGGGTTTCTTTTCCACCTAAACCAGTAATTGTGAAAAACTGTCCTTTAAATTTCTTTGATTTTCCATGAATTAAAGTGGCCTCCGCTCCCGTATCAACTAGTGCTCGGGCCCTTTGGATATTACGATGTTTCCAAAAAATCTCAATATCTACATAGGGTCTGTTGTCTCTGTGAGCCCACTTGTGTACTGGAGCTTGACCTATTTCCTAGTCATTTTTCCTGCGTTCTGTTAACCAAGACAAATCAGGGTAAATGCTCTCTGTCTTCTTTGGTATCAAAATGTCTTGTTCATATCCGTCTCCATTACGAAACGGATTTTTATCATTTTCAAAATAATGTGAATTACGGTCAGAAAGTCTGTTACGATCCTCCCTTCTCCTCATTTCAGGGCAGGGGTGTGGAATTTTATGAAATATGTACTTGTCCATGGGACAAGTAGCTTCATAAATCTACAAGTCCTGTAACAAAATCCACTTGTCCATTTGGTGCCATGTAGTGCGCCGTCAAATAATGGCTGCAATCTATTTATAGAAGAGCTCTGATAATAGCCTCTCTGGTTATGTCAGGCTATTACAATGGAAGGATTTGAAATTTGGAGTTTTTCACCAGCTCTTCTCTAATTTTTTCCCATACTGAGAAAGGTTGGCAATTTACCCCTGACAATGGCAGAAGTAAAGTTTCTTCCAGGGCCGGGAAAAATTTGTTTGTAGAAAAAGTGAACTTGTAAACAGTCAACAGATTTCCGCTGGAGCATATTCATATTTGCTCATGCTAAGATGCAATTCTCAAATATTTTCTAGGACTACGGTTTCCTGGCCTACTTAAGGAAATTCATGTGAATTCATGAAAAACATAAATCTGCATTAATACAAAGACATTTATCGTGGGTGCACTTTTGTGACTTTAACATTTGAGCCCCTAATTAAATCGGAGATAACCAAAACCTTGTGTTTTTATTAAAATGCTATCTCTTCCTATCTGTGAGCTGGCTTCATTGTGTGTCACAGCATTCTGCTCTTTTACAAAGTAGTTTTGTTCAGAGCCAGGAATCTCTATGGCAATATGGCCTTTATGAGACCAAATACTAGCGGTCTAGTAAGAATGCGCTGGCATACAGCACCACGCCTACCTGATAATCCCAAGGTAGAGAAAGGAGCATAGTGTAGGCCAAGTGAGTAACCAAAAAATTAAAATACCCACCACGTTGATCCATAGTTCTTATGACACCAAGAAAGCGAAAAAAGTCATTGGAATCCTCACTAGAATAGCTCTCTTGTCTCTTCCATCTAAGCATCTATCCACCCACTGATATCTAGCATTTCACCTTTACATTGGCACCCATTCATTCTTTTATCCATTAGCCTTTCACCAATCTGTTCGTCCGTCAGTCCATCTGCTCATACATTCCCAAACCTACCCATCCATCTCCAAACCTATCCATTTCAACCATCCATCCATCCTTTCGCTCATCCATACACCCTCCCTTTCACTCATTTATCCACCCTCCCTTTCACTCATCCCCCCCATGACCCATCCATCAATCTATCCTTCCACTCATCCTTCCATTTATCCTTTACACTCATCCATCCTTTCGCTCTCTAATCCTTACACCCTGGAACCCATCCACTATCCCTGTCACTCAACCATCCTAGTCACTCATTCATCCATCCATCCATCTAGCCAGCCTCACTTCCACTCACTCATCCTTTCACCCACACATCCATTCATCCTTTCACATTAATTACGAATCTTTGTCTGCCGAGCTGCAGACAGAAGAGGCCCATCAAGAGCTCCACCTCTACTGTAGCTGCTAAAGTGGGGCGTTCACGAAGCCCCTGTTCAAACCTATCCTGCCATCTCCAAACCCATTGATCCAACTGATCCATCCCGCCTTCCTTTCACTCATCCATCCTTTTGCTCATCCATCCTTTCACTCCACACATCCTCTTTTTCACTATTCATCCATCCTTTCACTCATCCATCCTTCCTCCTTTTCACTCATCTATCCACCTACCATTTCACTTCCTCCATTTATGCTTTCGCTCGTCCATCCACCCTTTCACCCGTCCATCTTAAGTTTCCCTCATATATCCATCCACCCTTTCACTAATCCCTCCATCCACCTTTACACTCAACTGTCCACCCATCCATCCATCAACCCTTCCACCCAGAAACCCACCCATCTATCCCCACCCACTCATCCATCTATTCATCTACTCTCTCACCCATTAATCCACCCTTTCAATAAGCCGTCCATCCTTCCACTCATCAATCCACGTTCAACCTATCCATCCACTCACCCATCCCTTCATTCACCCTTGCACTTATTCTACCATTCTTTCAAGCATCCATCCTTACATCATCCACTCATTCATCCATGTATCTATCCTTTCACTCCACTCATTCATCCATCTATCCATCCAGCCTTTCACTCATTCATCCATGCATCTATCCATTCACCCTTTCACTCAATGTATGCATCTATCATCCACTCTTGCACGTATTCATCCATGCATCTATACATCCACCCTTTCACTTATTCATACATGCATCTATCCATCCATGCACCTATCCATCCACCCTTTCACTCATTCATTTAAGCATCTAAACATCCTCCCTTTCACTCCACTCATTCATCGAACTATCCATCCAGCCTTTCACTTATTCATCATGCATCTATCCATTCACCCTTTCACTCATTAATGTATGCATCTATCATCCACTCTTGCACGTGTTCATCCATGCATTTATACATCCACCAGTTCACTTATTAATCAATGCATCTATTCATCCACCCACTCTCCCACCCACCCTTTCAAGTCCATTATGGGCCTTTGTCTGCGGACCTGCAGACTGAAGAGGCCCATCAAAAACTCTACAGCTGCTGTAGTTGCTACAAAGGTGTGTTCACAATGCCCCCGGTGCAGGCACAAAGTGAGATTAGAGGCCTAGTGCAAGGACAGAATTGGGGGTGGCCTTAGGCCTGCATGAAAGCCCATGGGGAAACTAATGAGCTTTAATGTAAGCCCTTGATGAAGTAAGATATGAGAGGCCAAGGGGAGCGGGTCAGGGATGTCAGAGAGTGCAGCGGAGGGTGGAGTGGTGGTGTTAGCAGGTTCAGGCACCGGGTGTAACATAAGGTGTACAGGAAAGGCAAAGTGCCAAGGAGGGGGTGCATGAGAAGGGAAATCAAATTGAGTTGAAGATGAGCAGGGATATTGGAGCCCTATGAGGCCCAGGAGTGGAGCAGAGAATACAAGGCAGGGGTCACACAGTTCAAGTCAGAGCAAGGGGCCAAGAGGCACAAAAAGCAGCCTCTTACATGCCATTGCTGCAAGTGTACTGGAGCTGTAGAAGCTCGATGTGTATCTCATGCTTGAAGAAAATAAAAGGACCAGGGGAGGGCCTGGAAACAACACGAGCTTTTCGAGCTGGCTCCAACTTTGAGCTCTGCTTTTATCATTTTGTTGTTCTGCTCTGGGGAAATTAAAGTGCAGGCCCCAGCTTTTGCATTGACCCTTTCACTGCCAATAAACTGCTCAGAGCAACTTATTTACTGGCTGTGACCTACAGGGCTGAACAGCTGTGTATCGTATTACTATAAAACTGTCTACTTGTCCTTTGGACAAAATGTAAATTAAAACCTCTTGCCCTCCTAAGAAATCTAGATGTCTCGGGCGTCGGGAGATAGGAATTCCCCACCCCTGTCAGGGGAATAACTCCTCTCCTCTCTATGTCGGTTGGAAACACGATCATCTCTCCCCCTTTCATGGTCACCCTCTCTCCCTCTCTCGCAATTACGATGAGGAGATACATCACGTTCATAACGCCGATCATCACGGCGATCAGAATCCACACGTCGTCTCTCATCACCACTGTCATCAGAACCACGGTCATACTCCTTCTTTCGCACACGACGGGCACCCTCCTTCCGATCTAAGCCACGCTTACGAAACATATCCCATAAGCGATTGTTAGGCTCACCGTCAATGTCCTCCCTTTTGACACCATCAGCAATAAGAGCAAGAAACATGTCACGTCTAGAGAACTTATAGTCCCCAGCAGCACGACCCTCAGGTCGAGATTGTCTTTCAGGTTTAAACCACTCACCCAGCTCACCAAGCTGACGAACAGATTCAAGCACAGTAGATAAAGGATTGCCAGTTTGATTAATCAACAAAGTCATCATGACCTGCTTATAAGCAACAGGCGAAGAACGGATAATGCGATTACGCACAGAAGATGTTAAAGGACCATCCAGCAATCTGTCAGAAGTACTAAGAAAGATAGCAGTTTTCATGACTTCCTCCTTCAAACTTTGCGACGCATCGCGCAAAGTGTACCATGGCTTGTCATTAACAGGCCAATCCGATTCAGTAGGATATTTATGATTACAGCCGTCAGACGCAAGCTGGAGCAAAGTAATTTGACCAGCACCATTATAGTTCCGAACAGTAGCAGAACAATCGGGGCAAGATATATCATCCGAATGGGAAGAGCGAGCACGGTCGCTGTGAATAACAGTATCAGTATAAGAAGCAGATTTACAATCCCGTCCGGAGCGAGAAGATTCACGCTTATCACCCTCCTCAGTCGAGGAGTCTGAAGCATTTGAATCCCAGATATTACCATCCCACTCATCAGGGTTCCAATCCATTCCGGCCTTTGCTACGACCAGACGCACTTTCCGTGTAGACACACGACCACGGCGATGTTTGTACTTATATCGTGCAATGCGGACCGCAGCTCTTTCGGCTATGGTCTGATATGTTTCAAGTTTGTCGGCAAGCAATTTATTTTGACAGCGCAAAAGAGTGTGCGCATTTTGCAACTCAACACACTGTCCTTCCATGTCCTTGAACTGCTTCTGCAGCTGAACAAACTTCTCATGAAGAATTCTGTATGCATTAAGAACAATCCAACCTCTGCGTCCTAAAATAGGAAGCTCATCACCTTTCACTACTGGCGCTTTCTGCTAGCACGATACCACATCAGCAGGCTCCGCCTGCTCCAAACAAGACCAATTTTCACTCAAACCAGTAGAATCGGCCCACTCACGGGCCAAAGCCTCGTAAGGCGTAGACTCCCAGCCGGGAATCTGAATAGGTAACTTAAAAACCGACGGAGATTTTTTCGCAAACATATTGACACACAAAAATTATATACACAATTATACACAAAATATTATACGTACGAGCCGAGCGCAAACCAACAAAATCAAAACAATACAGCGCACACAGGCTTCGTAAACAGTTTGTGACGCCAGATGTAATGGCCGGATTTTCCGCTTAGATGGGATCAGCCCCTAGGGGCCCCTATAACCCAGCCAGAACGTACTCACCTCCCTCCTTAGAGCGTATTCACAATGGATATGGATATATATACAAGTCGTACCTAAGGATGGGGAAATAGCAATAAACATGCATAGGTTTTCTACCATATCTTATTCACATCAGTTAGTCTTGCGGCCACTCCGACCCAGACTGATCTACCCCAGGGCAGATATGACACACAATCCGGTGTGTCTACACATGGGCCTGCAGAACCCAATGCTCTCTTTTCCAAACGGTTTACAATCCGGCAAACCTACACGCTGGTAATCCACCCCAGCGCTCTCACTTACACAAGCCACAATCCTGTGGGTATACACGCTGGTAATCCACCCCAGCGCTCTCACTAACGCCGTATATCAACGACGACCACATTCCTATGAGCACCTATCGGAACAATTTCTCCTTTGTCTACTTGGGATAAAACTATAATAATAGAATTTAGTACGGTTTCCAAATAGTATAATGTGCCCCTTATCCTTGGCACCAAAGGTCCACTTCGCTCCCTATTTATGTGATCACCACTTACCTGATTGGGGTTACTCATCCATTCACATAAACAACAACCACCTAGAAGCCACGTTTACCAAGATTGAACAAGAATACTCGGCACACATCCGTTCACTAAGAACTAGGGTATTTATTGTCAATAAACATATAACACAATACTATGCAACCTGGATTATGCAAAGAAAAGGTAAAGATTAGAATGCGCGCTTATTATAAAGAGGGCGGATATCACCTTATTAATGTGAAGTCGGGACTCTGCAGTCATCTAGGTTCCCTTCTCGTCTCTGTGTCCTGGCTCGTCTTGCAGTCACACCCCAGCCGTCACAAGTACACGTCTGCACCGCTAGGCTCAACCTTGTCTGCTTCCCTCCAGGCCACTGGAACCTTGCTGGTTATTAGCTACCGTATCTCTCTCTCTCTCTGTTTCAGTGCGCTCCGCGCCAATTCTCCTTCAGTCCTTCTCAGAGAGTTTCGGTCTTAAATCTTTCTTGGACTTCAAAGATGGCGACTGTCCGCCATGAAATGATTAATGGCAGAGATGCTAACGGCTAGATGCCGCCTACGGACTGACTGTCGACCAACTAACACCTTCGCTAATATCAAAGCTGTTCCTTCATGGAAAGCTACGGCCAGTAACCTGCCGACCACCAAATTCTTGTACCTCCCCGTACCAAGGACAGGTTCCCAGCCGGCCGGCCTGAAGTTGTGTCTTCGGAGTGGGGAAAAATACATTCCTTCGATAAGGGCCAGCCTGAGCCGGTTCTCTCCAAGCGAACAACAGCTTGAAACTAAAACATTACACTTGACCTAGAAGGCCTCTCGAGCTACCAGGCAGAGAGCAAGATGGAGTCTGTCTCGTTTAAGGCCTACAGGACCCACAATACGCATAACTCCATGGAAAATATCCTAACACGTTAGCAAAAGGGCAAATCATGATTAATACTTATATATCTATCCCCTAGCTTGAATTCATAAGCCCTACTCTAAAGAAAGGGACACGAAAATACTCTACTATATAAAAGGCAGAGATCCTATCTATAGTCCTAATCCCTATACTATAAGGTTGATAGACTGGAGTCACTCTCCATCATTCTCCCTCTTAAAGGAGCCACAAAAGGTCAGCCATTACAACCCACCACACAGTTCCACCGATGCTCCAACTAAGCCCCACCAAACAGCTCCACCAATGCACCCACTAAGCTCCACCGATGCACACACCACTCAGCGTAACCACCGCATCACTCAGCGCAACCACAGCATCACTCAGCGCAACCACAGCATCACTCAGCACCACCACAGCATCACTCAGCGCAACCACAGCATCACTCAACGCAACCACAGCATCACTCAGAGCAACCACAGCATCACTGGTTCAAATATGTTCTTTCAATGTTTCAAGCTGTTTTCAAGCTTTCACGCTTTATTACAAATCACAAAAAGATGTTAATATTTCACTTCTGTTTTTGGATTTTCGTCACAATAAAAACACTGAACATAATCTTCACAAAAGTTATTTACAAAAGTTTAAGCTATTGCCATTACAAATTAAATAAATTATTTAAGTATTAATTATTTTAAAAAATTAAGCCATTGTTATTTGTAATATCAATACATCAAAGTCACGTAAATGCAAAACATGTTGCATTACAAATGCTATAGGTGTCACATTTGAGAAAGTTATAACTATTGGCATTGTAAATGACAAAGCTATTAATTTAGCTATATAAAAAAACATAAATAAAAAAAAATCATTTATAAGACCAATAGCTTAAACTTTCCTAATGCGAGCCCTATTGCATTTCCAATGCTTGTTTTCTTTCCGCGCCTTCGGACTCTTGACAAAATTGTACTCTAAAATGATTCACTGTGTGCAAGAGAACATGTCACAGTGTTTAAGTCTTGTAATGATGGTCACAAACATCTGTGATGGATTCACACGTGGTATGTCTCTGGTGTTTAGGGCCATCATACAACTCCAAGTATTTCAAGGATTGCGCCCAAATGAACCACAAGGTGATCCAGCATCACAAAGCCAAACCATCACCAAAGGAAATCACACAAGCCTTCCTCCTGGTCAAAGTTAAGGGGCCACTCGTGCTCTCAAGGATGTTGCCATGAAAGATCTACCTCACCTTCCAGATCCTCATGAAAGTCAAAGTCTAAAAAGAAAAGCAAGAAAACAAAGCAGGACTCTTCCCTGTCATGTCACTCTAGGTGTGAGAAGTCGGTGGTAGATCAAGGTGCCTCTTGATCCAGGTCCAAGTATCCTATCTTGGAACTGACTCACCAACTTATCCTGATGCACAGTAAATTCCTAAGGCCGTCTGCAACATTGCGACAGATAAAGGCTTTTAAAGAGGCCATATTGTGCATTTTCAACACCCTTCTAACTCCCTTTTGTTGTGTGTTTGGGCGCTCCAGGTTCTTGAAAATGCCGGGGGAGGTGGGTGAGGGGAGGGGGTGGGGTTGGGGTGGCGGGAGGTGCTCTATCCTCTGCCTTCCCTGGTGGGGTTGTCGCCAATGGGGGGAGCGCCAGCGCTTCCCTTTGGATGGGTGCCAGGACGGCCCAGAGCCACACGCTCACTGTGGCGTCTGATGGCTCCCACCGACCAATGCATGGAACGGATTAAACAAATGCCCTTCTGTTAACCACTTGTTTATGTTCATTACTACTCCTGTTTCTTGTAGTCATTCTCGCTTTCCTCCTCTGTGTTCCAGCCACCGTCCTGCATACATTTTAATGATACTTTTATCTGTCCTCCTTCATGCTCAGAATTTTATTTTTGTAATTTACAAATGAAAGTATTTAAGCTATTTATGGCACAGGCAATTTATTTTCACACATCCACCAACCATTTTTAAATTATATTTTTAACATATTAAATAGCAGCATGTCCCATGCCTGGTTTCTAAATATTAGCCATGTTGCAGAGCAGCTGACCTTCTCTGCAACATGGCTAAAAGACATTGGGTAAGCCAATACCACTCACATTGGCGAGACTTATTGGCTTTGCCACTGCTGTTTTTTCTTGGAGATTCATCCAGGCTTACTCAAAAACATCTTGTTTGATAGTCCTTTTAACTGAAAGTGAGCCTTTTTGCATTAGAAAAGCTCTTCTACATGGTTAAAAATGGGTTTAGGATTTGGTTATATGCCTTAAGCAGCGTAGGTTTTGCTTGCATGAGAAAATGTATTCTCGCTCAACATCCTCTGTCTTTGGTGGAGCTGTGAAATGGTATACTCTCCTATCCCGTCAACCTTCGTCACCTCGTAACATAATGAGATCATTTTACCCCCACAGTTAAAGTCTGTCCCCATTTAGTTGCAAGACCTATCTAGAGTTGCTTTTGTAACCTGGGGAAATGTTAGATTATTATTACATCTACAAGTATAGCTGGCAAGGGCTGGTTTTAAAATTGGAGGGACTTGAGGATTTTAAGAGTGAAACCAGCACCCCCTACTTGAACATCACTGAATCCTTTACTCTGCATGGGTGACCGGCTCCATGGATAGAATGGTAGGCCTGGTCTCCATGGCGGGCATCCGAGCTTTCTCTGCCTTTTCCTCTTACCTGTCATACTGTCACTGATGCTAGTCCGTTACCAACGCAAGCCCCAAATCTTCAGAGTCCACTTCTTACAGTCAGAATGAGATTAGGTAGATTGCATTATTTAGCTAATTTGGCTGGAACAGCGGAGATGCACGTGATTTGCAGGTTTGTTCCCTGCGATGCCTGTGTGGCATCAATACCAATGTGTCATGCAGACATGATTAATAAAAATCGAGGACGAGGAAAAATATTGGTGACAGGAAAAGAGAGCGGACTTCTCTTAGAGGACTAAAACAGCTAAATGATGCTGGGTGTTGCCTACTGTAGTCTCATCTTGCTCTAGATGTTTACCACAAAACCCACTTTTTTCAAACTGTTGTAAAAGGTTACAGCCAACTCCAGTCCTATTAAATAGCGTCTGTGTGTAACTATGTTGAGCACAATTTGCTCCCTGAATGTAGATATCCGTCATGGAAGAATAATCCATGTGTGTGCACACTCTTCAAGACTGTACCTACACCTGCCTTTTGTGCTGGTGTGTGGGCTGCTTTCAATGTGCACTGATCTTGTGTTCTTAGGTGGGCCTTCTGACTGATATCTTTTACCTTCTCTGCGCCTTTCGCTGCACTGTCTTTCTCCACAACATCCTCTCATCATCAGTCTATTCTTAACACTTACTGTATAGTTAGGCACATGTATTCTTTACCTTCCACACCTTCACTTCGCAAAATGAAACAACTGATCCCACCACATAATATTCCTTGCCATTTCTTTCCCCTTTCTTTCTCTGTTAACATCTTAGCCCCTCAACTAGGAACCTTGTTGTACATGTTGACTTTGATTTACCATAATCACGGCAACAGCTGCTCTGTCCCGATAGCAGGAGAATCCTCCACCAGCTCTGATTCCAGTCTGCATTACCCTACTTCTCCCTCCTGATAAAGTCATCAACTTTAATTTAGAGGTGTTGCCCATTGTGCCTCAATTAATCCTTCCTGCCTCCCAATTAAAATCTACATAAAAGCTGGTTTCTGACCCTTTTCAAATCCTAATTCTACCCCTTTTAAGGAATCTGAATTATACCACCTTCTACTCGCAAACCAGCACAGCATCTCTTGCCATTGCTTAATCATTAGGCACTGCCCCTCAAAATATTTCAATTCTTTCTATTTAAACATGCACTGGAAAGCCATCCCCCGTACATAGGAGCACTACCACTTGGTTTTCTAGAAGATATACTCCAAGCAGGCCTCATAGCCAAGAAGGACCCCATTAACGTTCACTTAGGTTTTATGGAGTGATCCTTAGACACAGCCACCTTACATGGACAGTAGGTATTATTTAAGTCTCTTCTGGTCTATTCCAAACTACCCCATATAAACTCTGGTTCCCTCCCTCAGATTGATTGTACCCAACACATATTTATACTGTCTTACTTTAATGTGCAAATCATCTGACTGATGTACAGAATTTCTGCTAACTCATTGAAATAAACGTATACAAATAAATATATTTTTTTGTCTTCAGTGTTCCTCGAATCCCCTGGGCCTTTGCTATGACGGAGATGTGTGGTGTGGTTCTCTGCTACATTTGGCTCCTGGTTCTCCTGCTGCACAAACACAGGTACAAAGAATGGATGTGATTTCTGCTGTCTTTTCTGGGGAGCAGCAGCTGGACATTTGCAGACCAGATTTTTTGTTATTTGACCCATAGCTTACTTTGAGTGCACAGAAACTTAAAATAGGTCCTTGTTGAACTAATTTTTGACATTTCTACTGCACCTTGACCTGTCGCCATCATCCAGTCTGAAGGGCATTTCACTCAGTTGGGATGCTTCCATCCTCTGTCCCCTGTGTGAGTGGTGCATTCACTGGGGCTGCAGGGCCTAGCGGTGTGGTGTGAAGAACTATTTATGTGAAGCCACCTCAGTAGGAATCCCTATCACATTCTCTTTTACTAGAATGGTCGTTCTCTTATTGTTGACCATGACGATACACATTTTGCACATTTTGCTCTTCTGTTAGTCGTGACTGGACAAGAGACTATAAAAGGTACCATTTATTGCCCATCTTCTGACGTATTTTATTTGCTAAGTTGGAAGTCTTTATAAACTCCATTGAATACGTCTGAGTTGCTCACTAACATGACCCACACTGTGAAAAGGGGTTCTGGTGATCTGACATTAAAAGGTGTTGATGTATAATCTTTATATTGTGGTGACTAGCACTCCAATAAAATATTAAATGATATGATGGTAAACGTTTAGCAGACTGTTCGTTCTTTAGGAGAGAAGCACTTGTCCGTTGTTACATTGTCTTTAAGTCCCATTCAGATTTTAACCTCTTATTGGTTTAAAATGTTCTACATTTCACAATTGGTTTACATTGTTACAAGCCTACCCAAATAAGTACAATTAATCATTCTGCAGTTGCTCGATGTGGATGCTAAATTCACCGTCCGTTCTTGAGTACATACCTTTGAGTTACGAATACGTTTTACTCCGTTTTCCAAATGTTTAGGTTCTTTACCAAAACTTCCATACATTCCGCTCAAGTATTTTGTGGAAATCTCTATAAGAAACAGTGAAAAATTGAAAGGCACAGACCCAGGAGATGCAAAACATCCCACAAATATCTGCAATTTAGCATTGCTCCTGGCTAAAAGTAGGGTGGCTATAGGTTGGATGAGTCTCGTGTGTGCGGAGTGTGGACCTCTGGGTCTGTGATGTTTTGAATGGGGGACAGCAGAAGAGCATCACATACCTATCTCATGCAATGATGAGAGGGCACATAAGGCAGTGGCAGCCTGTAGACAGCTATTGGATGAGTTCAATAAATAGGGGGCTCCGGACTCTGACATGGACCAGCATGAACAGGATGCATAAAGGTGTACACTGAGATTAGTTAAAGGGGTCACCTCGAGCGGATTCCACTGATTCATGGGTTGGGTTGGCTTGCACATCGGTGTACGTAATACTGCTTAATCTGTACAGCGCTTTGGTTTTAGGTAGCCTAGACATGGGACATACCGATTGCACATGATGATATGCACTGTTCTGTAGTAGGGGATCTCTGTGTATAGTCATAATCTAGTGAATAGTCCCGCCCATGTGCGTGGACCCCGGCAATCAAAAATAATCTCTAAAATTGTCAAATCATGCAGAAACTGCAAAGACACTTAAGAGAGAATTTAAAGACAAATAATGCAGCCTATATCCACAGGCTACACTGTCCAGTACTTCAACTAGAAATTCCACCAAACAAAACCACACACAACACAGCCTGCCCAGTTTCTTCCATAGAGAAACTTGCCTCTACCAGTAAAAGACACTGGAATGATAGAGATGAAGGCATGGACAGACCAGCCCCATAGGCTGCCATTATGTGGCTTAAATAGGATACTGTGCCTTTAAGAGAACTGAGGGAAAGGCTGAAGATTAGGCTTCAAGACCTGGAAGAGAGACGACTGCAGGCTGCAGGTGGGTCTGGGCAGGCTGGGAAGGTTCCCTCTGCCTCTGCTGAGGCCTCTGGGGGGCTCCCCAGAGGCAGGAAGACCAGCAAACGGTCCCGGTCTCTGTCGGCGTCGATTGCATCGACAACGACGTCGAGAGGGATGACGGCGGTGTGTTCCCCATCTCCCCGGCGCTCCGGGTCGAGACGGAGTGAAGATTCGACGTCGAAGAGCTTGGTTAGGCCTCCGTCGAAACCACTGTCTACGACGTCTTCGTCGACGTCAATGTCGAGCTATCGGCGTCGAAGGAGAAGCCACAGGCGTTGGCGCTCGTCGTCGGGGCGATACCGCCGGTCGCCGTCGAGAAGACGGTTGGCGTCTAGGTGATCCTCGGCATCGAGGACCTCGAGGAAGAGGAAGGCGTAGAGGAGGAGTCGACGCTCGTCGGCGAGAATGGAACGGTCAAGGTCGCGGAGGCGACGTTCGACACCGGATAAACGACGTTCGGAGTCGAGGAGAAAGAGGTCGGCGTCGAGGAGTCGTTCTCACTCCCCGAAGCGACGCAGAAGGAGTTCTGGCGCCAGAAGTCACGCAGAGTCTGGTGGAGGGCGCCGGAGATGGAGATCACATACTGGAGGGGCTGGTTCGCAGTCCCCTCCGAAGAAGAAGTCACCGGGCTCTGTGTACTCGGTGGTGTATACACCACCTCGGCCGAAGACGCCTCCTCCCCCTATACCTAAGGAGGATCCTCCCGTCAACCCTCCTCTCCCACCACTTCCTCCCTCAGGACAGCCACCACCACCGCTCCCGCCGCATGGGCCCACCCCTCGGCCGGAGATACCTCCTGTTCCTCCGCCAAGATCGGTGTCACTACCTCCTCTTCCTACAACACCTAAGGGGACTCCTAGACCAAGAACCCAGAATAGGCCACGGAAGACGCCTCCACGGAAACCTGCGGAGCGCCCACGAACCGGGAGGTCGCGCTCTTGCTCCAGGAGGAGGGAGCAATCACGCAACAGGTCGTCCACGCGGTCGAGACGCCGCCATAGGAGGCACAGATCTCGCTCTCACACAAGGTCCTCGGGGACCAGGGACTACTCTCTGACTTTGTCGGGATCGCCGGACACAAGGGTGTCGTCGGTTGATGACCTGGTGGCGTTTCATGATGTTCTATTGAGAGGCGCAGCCAAATTGGGCATATCCTTGATGGTGCCCACGCCCAAGACATCGGTAATTTTCGAGACACCACCAGAAACACCTGTCTCGTCCACTACTACCTCTGGTGCCGGACCTGGAGGAACCGGCCATGGACCTTTTTCTCACCCCGGCGGTGACTAAGGCGGCCCCCTTGAGATTACAGAAAAAATACCGGGCTCCCGATTCGGATCCGGCTTTTCTGAGGGCGGAACCTCCTCCGGATTCTGTGATTGTGACGGCTGCCCGCAAACAGCATGCCACCACCCCGTCAACCAAAGTCTCCCCAGACAAAGAGTCTAGATGGATGGATTCAGCTGGAAGGAAAGTGTGTGGAACATCGGCGACCTCTATGAAGGCTGCGAGTGCCACGGCTTTGTTGGGACCCTACGACTGTGCCCTCTGGGACTCCCTACAGCAGTTTGCGGAACACCTACCTCGCGAGAAGTGGGAAGATTTCCAGGAAGTGTTAAACGAAGGGATGCTGGTAGCGAATCAGATTATCAGCGCTGCAGCAGATTCGTCCCTCTTGGCGGCGCATGGCTTTTGCAATGGGATTAACCAGCAACGACATGCTTGGCTCCGCCTTACGTCACTGAAACCTGACTCACAGCAAAGGGTTGCCAATCTTCCATTCTCTAGCGAAACCCTATTTGGGAAACATGCGGATGATGAAATGGCCCGCATGAAGGCGGAGGCCGAAACACTCACGGCTGTGGGTCTAGAGAAGCCCAAACGTCCAACGGCGGTTTGGTGGACAGGGCAGAGGACGTGGCCAAGCTTCGGGACAGTCACAGCAACAACAGCAGTTCCGTAAGCCGTTCCAGAAACGCCCGAAGGGCAGAGGCGGCCAACAGTCGGCACCAGCGACTAAAGGCCCGGCCGGGTCTATGCCCTGAGCACTTACTTCCCCCGGATCCATTTCCCACTCCGGTAGGGGGAAGCATCCAATTTTTTCTGGCAGAGTGGAGAAAAATTACTCGGGACAAGTGGGTGCTGAATATTGTTTGCAATGGATACAGTCTTCGGTTCACCAGCCCGCCTCCAGCAATTCCACCGGTCAGCTAGCAGTTTCAGCTGCGCGAACTCCAGGCGAAGGCAGATATCTTGTTAAGGAAAAGGGCGATAGAAGACGTACCTCTGTCTCAGAGAGGAAGAGGTCTGTACTCCCGGTTCTTCCTGGTTCGCAAGAAGGACAAGAACGAGTTCAGGCCCATTCTGGACTTGCGACAGGCAAACAAATGGATTCTCAGAGAGAAGTTTTGCATGCTGTCGTTGCATCAGATTTATCCTCAGTTGCAACAGGGAGACTGGCTATGTGCTATAGACCTACAGGATGCGTACTTCCATGTGCCCATTGCACACAAACACAGGAAGTTCCTGCGGTTCCAAGTCGACGCCAATCATTATCAATACACAGTACTCCCATTCGGACTAAAGTCTGCGCCGAGAACATTCTCGAAGTGCATGGCGGTGGTAGCAGCACACCTGAGGAAGAACCAGGTGTTTGTCTACCCGTACCTGGACGATTGGTTGATCAAGGCCTCCTCCTTCTCGGAAGCTCGAGCACACTTTCAGAAGACGTGCGTTCTCTTGAACAAGCTGGGGTTGCACATCAACATGTCCAGGTCTGTCCCGACTCCGGTCCAATGCATACAGTACTTGGGAGCCTCCATCAATGCGCTGTCAGCAAGCGTGTCTCCTTCGGTGGAGCGACGATTATCACTCCTTTGGAAGGTTCAGGCTCATATGACCACTCCATCTACAACAGTGAGGACGGTGTCTTCTCTAATGGGATCGATGGCCTCTTGTATCTTCCTGACCCCACACGCACGGCTGCACATGAGACCGCTGCAGGAGTGCTTGAAGGACCAGTGGGATCAGAGGAAAGGATCTTGGGACGACAAGAAACGACTGTCTCTGCATGCTCTTCAGTCACTGAAGTGGTGGTGTTCAGCGGAGAATCTCCTCAGAGGAGTTCCCTTCAACAAGGACATTCCCACGCAGGCTGTCGTGACGGATACTTCTCTCCACGAGTGGGGGGCGCACTCCGTAAACATACAGATTCAAGGAACGTGGTCCCCGATGGAGGCCACGTATCACATCAATTTCCTGGAACTCTGAGTGGTTCACTTGGCACAGAAGGCCTTTCTTCCGTCCTTTCAGAACAACTCTCTGCTTGTACAGACGGGCAATACGACCACGATGTATTACCTCAACAAGCAGGGGGGTTCGAGATCACGCAATCTGTCACAAGAGGCGCAGGCGATCTGGCACTGGCTTCTGGCCAGAGGACTGACGATAACAGCTACCCATCTGCCAGGTGTGCAGAATGTTCAGGCGGACGCACTGAGCAGACTGATTCAGGAAAACCACGAAAGGGTCCTAAACGACGAAGTACTAGGAGAAGTCTTCGCAAGGTGGGGGACTCCAGACGTAGATCAGTTCGCCACCGCCGAAAACAGCAAATGCCGAAACTTCGCCTCCAGGTACTACCAGACCAGCAGGGGACGCTGGGGAATGCGTTATTGATCATCTGGTCAAACAGCTTTCTGTACACTTTTCCACCCATTCCCCTGATTCCAGCGGTACTCATCAAGCTGGCCCGATCCAGGGCTCGGGTGATACTCATTGCCCCGGAATGGCCCAGACAGTGGTGGTTCACAGACCTGCTTCACCGGTCTCTCCTTCCTCACATTCGGCTGCCGTGCAGGCCGGACCTTCTCACGAAGTTCGGGGGGCAGATGTTGCACACCAACCTCTCGTCTTTGAGTTTGGCGGCATGGCTCCTGAGATAGTGCAATATGGCCATTTAAATATGCCCGAAGATTGTATGGACATACTGAAGGAGTCTAAGAGACCTTCCACTCGGACCTCCTATGCTTACAAGTGGAAGAGGTTCTGTATCTGGTGCCAGTCCAAGAACTATGACCCGACGACGTGTAAGGAAGAAGTCATCCTTCCTCTCCATTTGGCGCAGTCTGGACGTAATGTTCATTCCATTAAGGTTCATCTTGCTGCATTGACTGCCTACAGGAAATGCCCTTCACAGACTTCCTTCTTCCAGATCCCTGTGATCAAAGATTTTTTGGAAGGCTTGAAGAAAGTGTTACCTCCTGTCAGGCTTCCTTCGCCTTCATGGGAATTGAACGTGGTGCTGTCCAGATTGATGAAGGAGCCTTTTGAACCTATTCATAGGGCTTATTTGCAGCACCTGTCCTGGAAGGCGGCGTTCCTCGTGGCCAATACATCGGCCCGCAGGGTGAGTGAAATTCAGGCGTTGTTGCCAAGAACCTTATACTGTATTTCATGCTGCTAAGGTTATGTGTACTCACCCTAAATTTCTTCCCAAGGTTATATCTGATTTTCATGTCAACCAGACCATAACGTTGCCTACGTTTTTTCAGAATCCTTCATCTCCAGCAGAAAGGTCTCTACATTCCCTGGATGTTAGGAGGGTGTTGAAATTTTATGTGGATAAAACCAAAGACATTTGTGGGTCAGACCAATTATTTGTCAATTATGGATCAGTCAGGACGGGTCTTGCTACCTCTAAGCAGTCCATCTCTAGGTGGATTGTGTCCTGCATACAGTTGTGTTACCAAAAAGCTAATAAGACCTTAGGGGGTAACCCTAAGGCTCATTCCACCAGGGGAAATGCTGCCACAACAGCTTTGCTCCTTAACGTTCCAATTGCAGAAATCTTAGGCGGCCACTTGGAAGTCGGTCCATACCTTTGCTAAGCATTACTGTCTGGACACTGATGCCAGGGCAGATGCTCAGGTTGGGCAAGCTTCGCTGCGGAATTTGTTCGCACAATAGTGGTGTTAATGTTCTTTTCTCCACCGCCGCTTTGGTGTGGGGATGGGCTTGCCATACTATTCACTAGATTAGGACTATACACAGAGATCCCCTACTACAGAAGGAGTAGTTTCTGTACTGTAACTCCAGTTCTGTAGTAGGGGTATCTCTGTTATAGTCATAAGCGCCCGCCCTCCTCCCCGGTGGAGATAAGTATTCATGTAAGGAATGCTACAGGTCTGGCGTGCTACGCCTTCAAAAAGAACTGAAAGTTAAAGGGACCTGCTGTGCATTCTGGGATACTGGGAGAAAGTTCTGGAAAGTTCTCTTAAAGGCACAGTATCCTATTTAAGCCACATAATGGCAGCCTATGGGGCTTGTCTGTCCATGCCTTCCTCTCTATCATTCCAGAGTCTTTTATGGTAGAGGCAAGTTTCTCTATGGAAGAAACTGGGCAGGCTGTGTTGTGTGTGGTTTTCGTATGGTAGAATTTCTAGTTGTAAATTGATACTTGTATAGCGCACTACTCGCCCGCAAGGGTCTCAAGGCGCTTGTACGAATACCGCTGTGGAACCCGTCCTGGCTTTCCCTGTGAGGCATCTACTCCTGGGCACCCTCAGGGTGAAGGCCAGGCCTCCTTAGCGTTGTGGGGGCCGTTGTGGAGATTAAGCAGGCTATTGCCCAGAGTTGCAGAGTCGGACTCTATGATTAGAATAGGCACTGAGGCGAGAATTATCAGGTCCGTGGAATTTTGAGCCCAAGACCCGCCGTGGCGGGAATTGAACCCTGGTCCCGGGCTAGACCTCTGCATCAGGGTCTGCCGCTCTAACCATTGAGCCACACTTCTCCTGGTTGAAGTACTGGACAGTGTAGCCTGTGGATATAGGCTGCATTATTTGTCTTTAAATTCTCTCTTAAGTGTCTTTGCAGTTTCTGCATGATTTGACAACTTAAGAGATTATTTTTGATTGCCGGGGTCCACGCACATGGGCGGGACTATTCACTAGATTATGACTATAACAGAGATACCCCTACTACAGAAGTGGAGTTACAGGGCAGAAACTACTCCTTATGTTCACTGTTTTACAAAAATGCATAAATAAAGGTTTTTAAAGTAAAAATTGGAAAAGCGTGAAAAATAAGTGCTTGGTTCGACCTTGCTGCTGCACCTGTTCAAACTGCGAAGACCCACCACCACCTCCACCTGCAAATTGACAAAGCTGATTGTACAACTTTTTGAAGTGTAAAGCTGTAGTGTGCTCTAAGGCTGTTAGAGCATTCTGCCCCTAAAGGGCAGAATGTTCTAATTTGAAAAACAGAGGCCTCACGGAGCCCTAGGGTATTGAAATCCGCTTGGGCCCTGTGAGACCGAATATTAGAATGTTGGAGCTCAGGGCTACTACGGGCCATTAGATACCCTGTACACTTTTGTTTTTAGTGGCGCTCCCAACATTCCAATGTTCTAATATAAAAGTAGGTAGATGACCGACTCATGTATAAGTAAAAATAGGTTAATATTTTTTGGTTTGTATACTACATACCAGTAGTTGGAACACAGTCTCATGTAGCTGGACTTATTTAAGGTTTAAAAAAAACTGTAAACCGACACACTCCGCAGAATTGAACATCTTTATGCACATTACCTAAAAGGGAACATGTCTCAGTTTGCCTCATCTATCATGTGACCGTCAGAAAACAAACAGTCATTGTCTCTCTGGTAGTGTCGAGTTTAGACTACTGCAATGCCCTATATCAGGGCATGCAGCAAGGCCTTTTAAAGAAACTTCAGAGGCTGCAGTTGGCAGCTGAACACCTGCTCAAAAACATCAAGAAATTCCAATAGCCCTCTGAAGCGCTGGAGGAGTTACACAGGCTCCCTATTAAAAAGAAAGTGGTGTTTAAAGCACTCTGTATGGCTCATAAAGCCCCCCATGGCATAGGGTGAGAATACCTAAAGAATAAATTTTCTTGGTATTCTCCTGGAAGATGTCTTTGGTCTTCTGCTGCTGGTTCATAAAGTGAACAAAGCCTCCTGGGGCGGCAGAAGCTTGGTTCACTCCACTTCCTTATTACGCAACCAAATGCTATGGCACCTCAGATGCCAACCTAATGTTGACTTTTAGAAAGTATCTTAAAACCTTGTTATTTTCTATATCTTTGTAATTTTTCAATTGATATTCTTGGATTAGACTTCTCAGCAATACCGCCTTAGTGGACACTAACACCAAGACGCCTTCGGGCATTCGTCCTGCTCTACAAAATCAAAATAAAATCTAACATCAAATTAAATCCGTATGGGGGAAGTGAGGTCAAGCTTACCAGCTTTTTCCATTGCCGGCTATAGGCAACACCTGAGGTGCCGGGTTTTTAGAGACCCGGTGGTGCCAGGGGACCACGCCCGAAGACCTCTGGGTTCTCCCTGTTCTGGACTACAGAAACACAGAGTCTTCTAGTTGAAGTCAGAGATCGAGGTTTATTGGTTGCAACCAAGTAACATGTGTCCTAGATTTACAACAGCACGGGCTGTAAGTTCTCAGGAGACTGTTCGTTTTTACAGAACCAGCCTTCTCCTTATATACAGAAATAACAGCTGCGGGCAAGAATTCTTGAGTTTATGATCTGGTTATACACATATTTCTACAATAATACAAAGAGCGAAGTCATGCTGGTCAGCACATACTTTAGATGTCCGGATCGTGATGGATTACCCCGCCAGGCCCAGAATTCCCATCAGATATTGATGAAACACCAATAAGGTCGGGCACCCTCCCGTCGTAAAACTGGTCATAAACAAGAATCATGGACAGGTGTATGTGTATGGAAAACATGGTCTGTATGTAGTGAATGGTTTATGGCATGTTGTGCCTTGATGATATCTTACTCGGCCACTGGGCGAGGAGCTGCCCAAATAGGTTTGGCTGGAGGCAGTGGAGTCAGCTCGGCCAGGTCATAGGGAAGTCGGCTACGGTGGACGTGTCCTTTCAGATCAAACTCTGCTTTAATCAATTGACTATATGAGGGCAAGTCATAAGATGGATGCCGTTTACAAAATGGAGTCTGAGGGTTCGGAACGGAAACCACGATTTAAGGGTGTTAGCATCACTCAATCATGACGCAAATGCATAGGGATAATGTCCTAATCATTACCGGTCAGTCGATACCAAATTCGTCATGGCACGACGATATTTTGTGATACGAGTGTTTGGACCTCGATACTGGTGGAACAGCAGGGTCCGGGATTTCAGTACCACAGACCCTCCTTTTGCCCTCATATTAGGCAATAACTCATGCTAATCTGAGTCCAATTCTGTATTGATGAATTCATGGAGATGTTGCTGTAGCATCATTCTGTTGCTCAATTCGTCCCTTGATACAGGCTTCCTTACACATGAAGTAGCACAGAGGCCACATATTGCAGGAGCGCACTGTACAAACAGACAGAACATAAACAGAACGGACAGGATCATCCCAATGAAGATAAGAGTTTTCCAGCCCCAGGCAGAGATCAGTTCCCACAGCCACCCTAGCAGGGACCAATCCCCTTTCTCCACGCGAAGGGAATCAGAGATTTTGTGTAATTTGGAGATGGCCTGGTACACTGTCGGAGCATTGTCAGGGATGAAAATGCAGCAACTACATTGGATCACTCTACATACACCACCACGGTCTGCAAGTATGACATCTAGGGCAACCCTGTTCTGAAGGGTCATAAGTCGATCCGACTGAAGCTCAGCTGTCAAGTTGCTAAGGGCACCGGCCGTTTCAGTCACGGCGGACTCAACTATCCTCGTCAATTGTCGAATGTTCCTGCTGTTCACCATAGGCCCCCAAAATGGCAGAAAACCCTTTGCGAAGTCTCCAAACTCTTGACCTGCAGTGTCGTCTTGACTCATGACACCCCTAACTGTCCTTGTCCGATGGTAATCTGCCCCGGCCGTGTAGGTAGGTGGCAGCAGAAACGAGATAAAGCATGTGCCCGCGAAGTCAGGGGGCAGCCATGTATAGGCTTTGTCATGGCAGACGAAATAGGTGCCTTTAGCCGCCAAGAATGGAGGGGAAGTTCGGGAGGCAAACACATATGTTTCCGTGCATACGCTCTTCCCCAACTGTGCTTTGGGATCCCTGCCAATACCTTGCAGACATAAGTGACCTCGGTGGGGCACTATCCAGACTGGGGAGGATTTCTTTGTTTTCTGGCTTGTATTCAAAGAGATCCCGTATTTAGTTACATTCCAACGGCTGTAGGGAGTGAGTTCATCTTTAGGAATCGTTTGATACGTGTCAACATCCCTACTCATATTTCTTATTCCTACCACTAGTGCCTTGTTGCTGGAATCGCTCTCTGTGGAACGGGGCGGGTATGGTTCTAGGGCGAACAAGAACATGGTCTGGAAAGCCCACAGAGAACCATAATAACTGAATGGCAGGATGAAGTATGGAATGCCCTTATCTGTCGTGTGCGGCATGAGTCCACAGATCCAACAATTCGATGTGTTCATTATAGACTGGTGCTGGTGTAGGAGCTAGATGAAGGAGTTATTTACAAACTCTAGTCATCTGGCAGACTCGTGTTCAGGAAGAGGGTGAAAGGAGTGTAAAGAAACAGTTAGAGGAGGTGTGGGCTTAGTGTTGTTTACAAAGGTGACTTGAAACGTGGATAGAGTATAACCAATCAAGAACATCGTTATGCTACATATCATCAAAATACATATTATCAAGAATCTCTTTCTAGCCATTACAGTGCACATTTTCTTGTTAAAGTTCATGTGTCTAGCAGGTCTCTCTACCCTCGGAAACTCCATCCTCTGGTTGCTGCCCGCGGTGGGAGGTTGCTTCTGCCAAGATGTGCGCTCTGTCCAGTCCGGGGTAATTCCCTCAGACCGACCAGAACCGTTGACCTAGGCGTCCCCGGCTGCACTCCTCAGACTTCAACCGCGGCCCTAGCAGCAGAACCGGATGGCGGTTCGAAAATCAAAAATGAGCTAGTTCCCTGGGCGAGAGAGCTGTAAAATCAAAAATAGTTCATGGGGAAAAAGGGAAAATCGCACTAATTTGATTATGTCAGTTCCTTGGTCTTGACCTCAGATTATATCGTTCTTTCCCAGGCACGGTGTTCAAACAATGTTTCAGGTTCTGTAGTGTCCAACTGCATTGACGGTGGCACAGATCCTTGCAAAATACAATCGCTCTTTGTCGGTACCAGTTCCTTTTAATCGTGCATCGCTGAAGGGGACATTACGGGGTATGAACTCTGTCTCGGAGTCAGCGACTCCTTGCTGGACCCACCGGACATATGGAAGGGGCAGCGGGACCCTTTTGCAATGGGCCCCATGCACCCAGTGTTTTTTTCCGTGGACACGTACTGCAGAGCGGGTAGATAGCAAGACCTAGAAAGGTCCGGTCCAGCGAAGCTCCTCGTTCTTTGTTCGCCTGAAGTTCCGAACTAGGATCCAGGAGCCAGGTTCGATGGTGTGGCCTGGATCGTCAGACGCCGGTGGAGAGGAGCTGTGGGCCTGTTGATGTAAAGCATGCAGTTTAGTTGTCAATTCGTGCAAATAGTCAAACAGTGCGGGGTACTCTATTTCACTCAATCTCTTGGGTCTGGGCACACCCCAGATGTTAGCTGGGCGGCCGAACACAATTTCATGTGGGCTAAGTCCTAATCTGGAATGGACAATCATCCTGGTAGACAGGAGTGCTAAAGGCAGGGCGTCTGGCCACTTGAGACCTGTGCTGGCTTGGATCTTGGCCAATTTCAATTTTAACGTGCCATTATAACATTCTACCAATCCTGCCGATTGGGGGTGGTTTGCAGCGTGGAATTTCTGATGGATGCCTAGACACTCACACACTTTCTTCATCACTCGTCCCACGAATTCACTTCCATTATCACTCCAGACCATCCTAGGCATGCCAAATCGAAGGAAGAATTCTTTGACAAGGGCTTTGGCAGTTGACAATGCAGTGTTGTCCTTAAGGGGGTACGCTTCTACCCACCTTCAGAAGGCGCAAACGACAACAAGGACATATTTCAGGTTATTGCACCTCTCCATGTGAATGAAATCGAGCTGCAAGATCTCGAACGGGTACGTTGGAGGCGCAAAATGACCAACTGGGGTTGGGGTTCCCCTACCGGGATTGTGCTTCAAACACACCATACAGTGTCTGACCAGATTCTCTGCACATTTTGGGATACCACTATTCTGCCATACTGGGGCCAACAGCTTACATATTCCTTTCACACTGATGTGCGCCATTCCATGGGCCATCGTCACCACTGCGAGCACATAGGCGTTAGGTAACATCCATCGCTGATGTTCTGACAGTTCGACCCAACAACCATTCGCATCTAATCTACCCTTGCTTTCTCTCCATTCATTCACCTCTTTCTCAGTAGCATCAGCTTGTATAGATTTCACGCTTTCGATGGTGTCCTCACACATACCCACATCAGGGGTCCATCTAGCAGGACCTACAACATGCATCCGACTCATTGTGTTCCTTGCAGTCTCTTTCGCGACCTCATCGGCAAATGCATTCCCTCGACCAACATCATCTTGAATCTTTCTGTGTGCACTGCATTTCACAATTGCAACTTGTAGGGGCAAGGTCAGTGACTCGAGAAGGTCGTGTACTAGCTGGCCCTGTTGAATTTTTGCACCATGTGACGTCAGGAACCCACGTTCACGCCACAATCTTCCAAAACTGTGGGCTACGCCAAAGGCGTATTGGCTATCAGTATACACATTCACTCGTTTTCCTTTCGCCAACACACACGCTCTTGTGAGTGCGACTAACTCTGCTGCTTGCGTGGAATTGTGGGGGATGCGAGCTGTCTCTACAATCGTATGTAATGTTGTCAGGGCATATGCTGTAGTCGTATCACCATTTGGCCACTTGAAACATGAACCATCAACCCATAACGCATCATTACATTCAGGGAGGGGAGTGTCCTGCAAGTCTACTCTCCCTTTTGTCTCTTCCTCTGTCCTAAAGCAGCAATCATGTTTTTCAACCTCATCTGTCTCTTCTGGAATGGGTAATAACGTAGCAGGGTTGAGTGTATCACACCTCTTTATGTGAATGTGACTTGCTAACAGTGTCAATTCATAGCTGGACAGTCGAGCACTAGTTAGATGTTGTGTTTTCGTCCTGTTTAGTAGGATATCTACTGCATGTGGGACCATAACGATCAGAGTATTATTCATGACTAACCCAGCAGACTGTTGAATACAGACAGCTGCTGCAGCAGTGGCCCTCAAGCAACTTGGTAATGCCTTAGCTACAGGATCTAGAGTCGCAGAGAAATACGCACATGGGCGTTGTTTGTCCCCAAAGTGTTGCGTCAAGACTGATAATGCGCAACCTTCCTTCTCATGGACATATAATGTAAAAGGCTTGCTGTAGTCGGGGTTGCCCAACACGGGAGCTGAACATAATGCCTCACGCAACTCATGGAAACTCGTCTGACAATCTTCAGACCAAGGCAAAGGATTGGGTGTGTCTTTACGCATTAATGCCAGCAAAGGTTTGGCCAATAGTGAGAAGTTCGGTATCCATTGTCTACAGTACGATGTAATGCCCAAGAAGGCACGCACTTCTCTTTGTGTCCTTGGGACACTCAGTTCTGCAATTGCCTGTATTCTTTCTGGGGTCAGTCTCCTTCCCTCCTTCGATAAGTTGTGACCTAAGTAGGTTACTTCTTGTTGACAAAATTGTAATTTGGAAAGCGAGACTTTGTGCTTCATGTCACATAAATGATGTAACACTGACGATGTCGCTTGTTTGCAAACTTCTTCGGTGTCTGCAGTGATCAGCAGATCGTCCACATACTGAATTAAAGTTGCACCATCCTGCAGAACAATCGTGTCTAGTTGTGTTTTCAGAGCCTGACTGAATATTGATGGACTTTCACAGTAGCCCTGAGGAGCGCGTTTAAAGCGGAAGCTTCGTCCTCCTAAATTGAAGCCAAAGAGATATCTGCTCTCCTCGGCAATCGGGATGCTGAAGAAAGCGTTCTTCAGGTCAATCACTGAAAACCAATTGGCTGAAGCTGGAACCATTGTCAATAAGGCAGTAATGTTGGGGACGACTGGAAACTGTGGTACAACGATCTTATTCACTTCCCTGAGATCAATCACAAATCGGTACACAGGGGGCTGTGAAGGATCGGTACGCTTTAAGACAGGCAAAACAGGACTGTTACAAATGTTGCCTGTTGTCTCTTCGATGACATCTTTCTCGATCAGATCGTAAACGATTGCTAACAAAGCCTTTTCACATTCGTTCGATATTCTATATTAGGGAATGCGTGGTAACCTAACATTAGCTTTCAATGTCATGACATATGGCGCTATTTCTAAATGACCTACATCATTAGAGCCATTCGCCCAAAGTACATCCGGAAGAGATGACAATTCGGTTGGAATATTCTCCTTTGCCAAATACATTGGAGAAATAACTTTTCTTCCTACGGTAAGCTGTACTCCCGAAGGGGAGCAGTACAAAGTTGCATATAATCTCTTTAACAAATCCAAACTGTTAGACGGACCGGGAGGGTCGGCCGAGGTTACGGGGAGAGGTCTCCAGGGAGAGCCGTCTCCAACGACTGTACAGATAAGTAACTTCCCCCCCACAGACGGACACCACACAAGGTTGAAGGTTAACGAGACTTTATATGCAATTCTTAGGTTACGATGATGGATACAAGGAGGTCTGGACTCAGGGGTCCCCTCGGTTCTAGTCTCTGGTTTAGGAAAGGGGTAGCGGGACAGTCTTTGTTACCAACGAGTGAAAAATAGCTCTCAATCCTCGAGCTCGGCGTTCTAGATGATCGGGCCGCGGCGGAGCCAGGCAGGTCCCGAGATGGACGAAGGAAAACGACGGTCCGCGGCGGAGCCTGCAGGTCCCGGTGAAGATGACGGTTACAACGGTCCGCGGCCACGCCAGCAGGTCCCGACGACGATGAAGGTGATGAGGATTACGACGGCTGTGGCAGCGCCAACAGGCAGGACGATGGTGCACAAGACAGAGCTACGGCAGCGCCAGTAGTCCGTCCAGGATGAGTTCCTCTTTACGTCTCTCGACTCCAAGATACAACTGCCTTCCTGCTCTGGAGCTGCCCCAGTTATAGGGCTGGCGTGCTTTGATGTCCGGACCCTCGCACTTGGAGGTCGGGAGGTCCGGGATGAGGGAGTCCAGACACCCAGCAGGGGGGTGGAGCCAGCGCCCGGGGAGGCGATGGGCGAGCGGCACTTGGCGGGGGAGAGCCATCGGCACCTCTTTCTCCCATTGACTTGCCAAGTAGCCCGCTCACCTCCTGGGTGGAGGGTGGTGCCGGAATGTCTGAGGCCGGGCCAGGCCCAGGGTTGAGGTCGATCGGGGGCCAGGCGGCCTCGTGGTGGAGTGTCCAAGATGGCGCCCCAGGCTGGGCGCGTGGGCCGGCAGTGGATCGGGCCCACGAGGTCGACATGCTCGAGGGCAGGGGTTCCTGAGGGGACGGAGGACGTGCAATGGTGGTGTGTGGTACTTGCGGGACTGGACTCAGGCCTGGTTGGGCCGGGGGAGAGCGGCCCTTCATGGGGCCTGTCCAACATGCGTCCCCCCCCAGCTGAAGGCGGGGAGAGTTACCCATCCTCTTGGGGACTCTCCTCGTCGAGGCGGAAAAACCGGGACAGGCCATCCGCGTTGGCGTGATCTGGCCCAGGCCGGTGTTCGACTGTGAAGTCCATACCTTGCAAGGAGATGGACCAGCGTAGCAACTTTGGGTTCTCCCCCCGCATATGCATCAGCCATTGCAGGGGTCGGTGGTCGGTCTGCACCCGAAAGTGGGTGCCAAAAAGGTAGGGCCGGAGCTTCTTGAGGGCCCATACCACAGCGAAGGCTTCCCTCTCTATGGTGCTCCAGCGTTGCTCCCGTGGTAGGAGTCTCCGGCTGATGAAGGCCACCGGTTGATCAAGGCCTTCGGTGTTCACTTGAGACAGGACTGCCCCAATGCCCTGGTCGGAGGCGTCCGTCTGGACTACGAACTCCCGGCTGTAGTCTGGGGCCTGGAGCACAGGGGCGGAACACATGGCGGCCTTCAATTGTTCAAATGCAGTTTGACACTCTGGAGTCCAGGTGACTTTCTTGGGCTGGTTCTTTGACGTGAGTTCTGTGAGGGGCCCCACTATGGTACCATAGTCTTTCACGAACCTTCGGTAGTAGCCCGTGAGGCCCAGGAAGGCTCGTACCTCGGTTTGGGTGATGGGGGGCTGCCAGGCCTGGATGGCAGCAATTTTCAGCTGTAGAGGGGCCACTAGGCCGCTTCCCACCTGGTGTCCGAGGTAGGTTACAGACCCTTGCCCAATTTGACACTTGCTGGCCTTGATCGTGAGGCCAGCTCGCTGAAGGGCTTGCAGCACTGCTCGGAGGTGGTGGAGGTGCTCGGTCCAATGGTGGCTGTATACAGCGATGTCGTCTAGGTAGGCGGCGCTGAATCCTTCGAGCCCCGCCAGGACCTGATTGACGAGCCGTTGGAATGTTGCTGGGGCATTCTTCATGCCGAAGGGCATGACCGTGAAATGGTAATGGCCATCGGGGGTGGAGAAGGCAGAACGTTCTTGCGCCCGGGGTGTGAGGCCGATCTGCCAATAGCCTGCTGTCAGGTCGAAGATGCTGAGGTAGCGGGCAGCTCCCATTCGGTCGACTAGTTCATCTGCCCGGGGGATGGGATGCGCGTCTGTTCTGGTGACCACATTCAAGCCCCGGTAGTCCACGCAGAACCGGAGTTCTGGTGTGGTGCCAGGGGCAGCTGCTTTGGGGACCAGTACGACAGGGCTGGCCCAGGGACTGTCTGAGGGCTCGATGACCCCGAGCGTGAGCATCTTGGCTATTTCTTCCTGGATGCAGGCCCGTACCCGGTCTGGCACGCGGTAGGCCCGGTGGCGGATAGGGGGGCTGTCCCCGGTGTCCACATCGTGCACACACCAGGAAGTGACACCTGGGGTGAGGGAGAACAGGCTGGCGAACTGTGATAGGAGGGCTTGACACTCTTGTCGTTGTTCTCTGGTGAGGGCCTCTGAGAGCCGGACCCCATCCACGGAGCCGTCTTGCTCTTGAGTCCGTAGGAGGTCAGGGAGAGGCTCGGAGTCTTCTTCAACCCCAGTGTCTGTGGCCATCAGGAGGCTGAGCTCTGTTCGCACAAAGTGGGGCTTTAGTCTGTTAGCGTGGAGGACCCGGAGGGGGTTCCGGGAGGATTCCATGTCGAGATAGGTGGCAGGACCCTTGCGCTCTATTACTTTGAAGGGCCCCGTCCATTTGTCTTGTAGGGCGCATGGCTCAGTGGGGGACATCACCCATACCTGTTGGCCAGGTTCGAATTCAATGGATGAGGCATTCTGGTCATACCATTTTTTCATGTCTTCTTGACTGGCCTCTAGGTTGGCCTTCGCTAGTTCTCTGAACCGCCGGGTCTGGTTGCGGAGGGTGAGGAGGTACCGGAAGACATCTGGAGGGTTCTTTAACGGAGACATCTCCCAGCCTTCTTTGACGAGACTGAGCGGCCCTCGCACTGGGTGTCCATATAGCAGTTCAAATGGGCTGAAGCCCAGGGATTTCTGGGGGACCTCTCGATACGCGAAGAGGAGGCACGGCAGCAGCACATCCCACTGGCGACGGAGGGGCTCTTCCAACCCCCCGATCATTCCCTTTAGCGTGCGGTTGAACCGCTCAACGAGTCCGTTCCCTTGAGGGTGATAGGGGGTTGTGAATCGGTAGGTGACCCCGCACTGTTGCCAGAGGGACTTCATGTATTTGGAAATAAAGTTCGTGCCTCTGTCGCTGACGACTTCTCGGGGGAAGCCCACACGGGAGAAGATCCCCATCAGGGCCCGGCCGACTACCGGGGCTGTCACAGTTCGCAGAGGAACAGCCTCAGGGTAGCGGGTGGCGTGGTCCACTAGCACCAAGATGAATCGATGGCCTTGTTTTGTGCGGGGGTCCAAGGGCCCCACAATGTCTATTCCGACTCTCTCAAACGGGGTAGTGACCACGGGAAAAGGTTGCAGGGGGGCCTTTAGTTTGCGGCCGCTCTTTCCACTGGCTTGGCACGTGGGGCAAGATCGGCAATGCTGGTGCACATCGTTCCTCATTTTGGGCCAGAAGAAGTGGGTCACTAGGCGACTGTAGGTTTTATCTTGTCCCAGATGTCCTGCCAGGGGGACATCGTGGGCCAGGTTTAACAGGAAGTCTCTGAAACGGAGGGGTACCACTAGTACTCGGTTGCTCCCCAGCTCGGCGATTCTTTGCTCGCTGTACAGTAGGTCATTGTCCCAGTAGACCCAATGAGTTCCGGAGGTATCCCCTGCGCTTTGGGCGAGCGCTTGCTGGCGGAGTCCCTCGAGGGAGGGACAGGTCTTCTGTTCTTGGCGAAATTGCTCTTGCGTGGGCCCCCCTTCTTGAGGCCACTGGTCGAGGTTAGCGAGGTCGGTAGGTTGGGCTGGTTCGGAGGGAATGTTGCGGTCGGTGTTTTCGGCTGGGGCGACCGGAGGCGGTGGCGCCGGCCATTCGGGTTCTTCTGGCCGGTGGTTGGCACGGGCGGCCATGGAACGGGTGGTGACGCACGCCCAGTCTGGGACGCCCAACATCCCCAGGTGTTCCTTTCTCTCCACGGCGGCCCACGGAGAGCTTTCCAGGTCATTGCCCAGGAGGCAGTCTACGGGGGCATCGTCTCGGACCGTTACTTTCAACATGCCGGAGACCCCCCCCCATTCGAAGGGGACGCAGGCCATCCGACACAGGCTTTCCGAGTTATCGGCTGATCGTACAGGGCAGAGAATGTTCGGTAGATACTGTTCTGGGGCCACCAGGTGACAGCGGACGGCTGTTACACTGGCCCCGGTGTCACGAAGGGCTTCGGCCTGGTGTCCATTGATGCTCACCCATTGGCTGTACTTCTGGGTGTTAGCGGGTAGGGGGACCCGCGGGACCATGTCTTTCCCCCCTAAGCAGGCTAGAGCCATGGCGGCTGGCTCCCACTCTTGATGCTCTTGTTCGTACTCTTCCTGCTCCTCGGAGATCTGTTCTTCCCCTAGGGCTGCAGCGGCCACTTGGCGGGGTCTTGGGCTCTGGTACTGCGGGCAGTTTGGGTCGTTCGCATAGTGGCCGACTCGTTGACATCGGTGACACGTGACATTGGCTCTGTACCCCGGTCGCGCTGGGGTGCTGCCCCGGTTGGCCGGGGGGGTGGTGTTGGTAGTGGGGGCGACCGGGGCGTTGTCTCTTCCTCGCCCTTGGCCCCCTCCTCCTCCTCTGGGTCGGTGCTGACCATTGTTGTTCCGGTTCTGTTCGTAGGACCCATTCCGGCCCACTCTGGTGATCTCCCACCGGTCAGCTTCGGCTGCGAGCTGCCGGGGATCCGTTAACTTGCTGTCGAGGAGGTGCTGGCGGAGTTCAATGAAGCAATTGTTCGACAGATGCTCCCATACCATCAGATTAAATAGTTGCTCGTAGGTCGTGACGTTGCTTCCTCGGATCCAGCCCTCGAAGGCTCGGCTAAAGTATGTTACATAGTCCACCCAAGTTGTACCCGGGATGCGGGTGCAGTCTCGGAACCTCTGACGGTACATCTCGGGTGTGAGACCATAGCGGGTGAGGAGTGCCGCTTTCATATGGTCGTAGGAGGTCATCTGGTGGTCCGGGAGCTGTAGCAGGGTGTCGCGGCCCTCATTGAGGAATCTTCCCCAGAGACCGGCTCCCCAGTCGCTTCTATCGATCCGGTGTGCAGTCATAGCGATTTCATAGGCTTTAAACCATTGCTGGATGTCGTCCTCTCTGAAATATTCTCGGACAACATCTTTGGGGATGTGTACCTTTTTGTCTGTGGTCCCTGAGGTGGGGAGTCGCTCGGGCACCCCTGCTTCTTTATTCTGCTTGCGTAGGTTGATCTCGGCTAGGTTTCGTTCGTGTTCGTACGCTAGTTTCTTTTCCTCGAGCTCCCTTTGTCTCTGTTTCTCCTCTCTTTCTTCTCGGAGACGCAGGTGTTCTAAATTGATTTTTTGTTCGGCCAACTTAAGTTCAACGTCCATTTTGAGTCGGGCCATTTCTAGTTCGTGTAGTCGGGTTCTTTCTCTTTCCTGGATCTCGTCTTGCGAGAGACCCGTTCTTTGCCCTTCAGGGGCCGTGGTCGTTTTTTCTACGGTGCTTTGATCAGGGGTTCCGGCAGCCCCGGTCTCTGCCCAAGATTCTAGGGCATGCTTAAAATCGTCCTTGGTACTCAGTCCGGTGGTAGCGATACCCAGTTCGATGCAGAATTGTTTTAGTTCACGATGGTTGTACTCCTCCAATTTCTCCATTTGGAATTTCTCGGTTGATCCGCTCTCTTTCGTGGTCATTGTGACTTCGTCGTGGGGTGAGCTACTCTCTGTACGTTTATGCGGTGATTCGGATCGCGCCGCTGGCCACCAATGTTAGACGGACCGGGAGGGTCGGCCGAGGTTACGGGGAGAGGTCTCCAGGGAGAGCCGTCTCCAACGACTGTACAGATAAGTAACTTCCCCCCCACAGACGGACACCACACAAGGTTGAAGGTTAACGAGACTTTATATGCAATTCTTAGGTTACGATGATGGATACAAGGAGGTCTGGACTCAGGGGTCCCCTCGGTTCTAGTCTCTGGTTTAGGAAAGGGGTAGCGGGACAGTCTTTGTTACCAACGAGTGAAAAATAGCTCTCAATCCTCGAGCTCGGCGTTCTAGATGATCGGGCCGCGGCGGAGCCAGGCAGGTCCCGAGATGGACGAAGGAAAACGACGGTCCGCGGCGGAGCCTGCAGGTCCCGGTGAAGATGACGGTTACAACGGTCCGCGGCCACGCCAGCAGGTCCCGACGACGATGAAGGTGATGAGGATTACGACGGCTGTGGCAGCGCCAACAGGCAGGACGATGGTGCACAAGACAGAGCTACGGCAGCGCCAGTAGTCCGTCCAGGATGAGTTCCTCTTTACGTCTCTCGACTCCAAGATACAACTGCCTTCCTGCTCTGGAGCTGCCCCAGTTATAGGGCTGGCGTGCTTTGATGTCCGGACCCTCGCACTTGGAGGTCGGGAGGTCCGGGATGAGGGAGTCCAGACACCCAGCAGGGGGGTGGAGCCAGCGCCCGGGGAGGCGATGGGCGAGCGGCACTTGGCGGGGGAGAGCCATCGGCACCTCTTTCTCCCATTGACTTGCCAAGTAGCCCGCTCACCTCCTGGGTGGAGGGTGGTGCCGGAATGTCTGAGGCCGGGCCAGGCCCAGGGTTGAGGTCGATCGGGGGCCAGGCGGCCTCGTGGTGGAGTGTCCAAGATGGCGCCCCAGGCTGGGCGCGTGGGCCGGCAGTGGATCGGGCCCACGAGGTCGACATGCTCGAGGGCAGGGGTTCCTGAGGGGACGGAGGACGTGCAATGGTGGTGTGTGGTACTTGCGGGACTGGACTCAGGCCTGGTTGGGCCGGGGGAGAGCGGCCCTTCATGGGGCCTGTCCAACACAAACCTAACAAGTTTTCGCCACAACCTGTTGTAAGAATGAGGGGTGCTTCTAATTCGCATGGGCCAACAGAAAGGGGCATGGGACTGGAGATCGGGTTTCTAACAGGGGCGCCAGAAAAACCTACTGAAATATTCATTTCGCCAGACAAAGGTGCGCCAGGAAGTTTTGAGTGCATAATAGAACTTTTTGTAGCACCAGTATCCAGCAGAAATGGCTCCGACACTCCGGATGTAATCACCTCGACATAAGGTCCATTCTGATCTACTGGAACTGAAACAACTCCCTCTCTTTGTCCATGGCTGTCCTAGCAATTATTACCCTCATTCTCGTTTTCTGCGTAATAGTCATCTGCATAGTACTGAGCTGACCTGGAAGACGCATTATTCTGTTGGTCAAAGCTATTCATGGAATTTTGAGGCGGAAAAGAAGTGGTATTCTGGGAGAAATTTCCACGGCCCCTACCTCTAGGAGCCTGTTGAACACCTCTACCTCTTGCGCCGGAAACACCGTTTAAACGTCGCGCAAGAGCTGGACAATTACTTTTGAAATGACCCTCTTCTTTACAATAGGCACATTGATTCGGGCCATATTGAGAACGCTGATGGGAAAACTCGTTTCCTTGCGCGTTTCTCGAATACTGCTGTGGTTGCTGATAATTGGGCTGACTAGGAGTGCGAGGCGGATAGGCTTGCTGGAGAAGAACTTTAGTCTTTAAATCTTTAGTCTTTTTGTCTGCCTTATCTAGCGCGTCCTTGCGCCTATTTTCGTAGTACTGGGCTGTGGCTAAAATCTGTGCTGACGTGGAAACAGCCCAAGCACTCTCTGAATCTTTCAATTTATTACACAGTTCGGGAAGCAGATTATGTACGAACTTGTCTACGAACAATCTTTGGCCACCCTCGGTAGCCATGTCCTGACCACTATGATCGACAAAAGTCTCTTCAAATCTCGTGAAAAAGTCAGACACATTCTCATCTTTCTTTTGCTTGCACGCAGATAACTTGTCCCAATTTACACGTAATTCAGGCATTAACGTTTTCATGTACGCGATAATCCTACCGGGAAGTTCTGCTATTAAAGGCTCAGGTTTAGAACCACCGACCTGTCTAGCATCGGTAGCAGTAATGTTAGCCCATGAGTCACCTAGTTCTTGATCATGATCTGTATGACGTATTTTACTCCATAAAGGATGCGGAACAACATTCCCAAACAACATGTCTACATCCGCTAAATTCATTATACATGAGCTGGCAGTCTGTGATAACTCCTTGTAATACCCAGCTGGGTTTTTACGTGGATCAGGTAGTGTCTGTTTGAGTGCTAAAACTTCAGATCTTTTCCAGGGGACATGTACCCATACACGCTGAAAATGCGGCAGAATTGGTGGATTTACATTCGCATCACCTTCCCTCCATACTGGAGGAACCTCTAACATGGGGTACTGTCGCGCCTTTTTCCTATCTGACACATCATCTTCATACAATGATCTAGAGACATTTCCCTGACTCCTATAAGATAACAATAAATCTATTGCTTTTTCAACATCGGCACCTACAATCATACCTTCATAGAACTTAAAACGCATGCGGAATAATTCCTGCATTTTGCGCTTGGGATCGTTTGTCTCCAAATTTTCACAAAGGTATACACACATCTCTTCAAATACGTATCTCTGAGTGGGCGCATCCCACTGACGGAAAACTTCCATAACGGACTGAACATCATATTTAGCAGTGTCAGTAACCCATTTGTGTGCTAACTCATTTAGCACTTCTCTTTCCTCGTAGTCGGGCAGTTGACTACGCAACTGTCTACGTCCTGTTTTAGGGGTCGTTTTAGGCGACCCAAAGAAAGGTGAGAACAGACCAGTGACAGTACTTGCCACTCTCTGTCGAACGGAAGGGGAAGCTTGCGGAGAGGCAGATGCGCCAGAAAAGACAGGCTGATGAAAAGAGAAAGTCGAGGCAATAGCGGAGGAAGTCGAAGCAGTAGCAGAAGTAGTATCAGGATAAACAGGTGGAGCGGCAGGCAAAGTTGTAGGAGAAGTAGATGGGGTATGTAGTAAAGGCGGCGGCCCTTGAGAAGGCTGCGCCGGAGAAGTAGGAACTAGCTGAAGAGGAGCTGGTGTTTGTGCAAGAACTGCATTTCGTGCACTGGGGCGTGGTATAACAAAGCGCTTTGGGGGTGCAGTAGCGTCTAACACATATGGGGGTGGTGAGCTTAATAAGTGGGACATTAACGGATCTTTCTCTGATGTTCCCTTTGAGCCTTGTCCCTCATGTGGTAACATCGGGTAGCATTTATCTACTGCTAGTTTCTTGCTCCTAAGCATTTGTTCACTTTCTTGTTCTTCCTCATTATCCCTGTATGCAACGGCGGCTTGCACCATTGACATACCTCTTTTATTTTTCTTTGCTAATTTTATTTCTTTCTGTTTGGCTTCTTTGGGCCATAAGCGAAAAGTGTCAAACATCGCCGGCCGGGCTTTCTTCTTGAACAATTTAACCTCGAGGTTGTCTAATACTTCTGAGTCAAAACTACCATATTGGGGCCATTTTAAAACACCATCCTTGCGGATGTATTTTATCCACACTTCATTATACGTGATAGGACCTACTCCGTGCTTTATATATAACTCATATGTTGGAGTTCCAATCGGAGGAACCGAACACGAATCCTCTAATCGGGAGTCCCTACTACAACCAAGACAAAACAAGTTTCCAAGTCTGCTAAGACCAGGCATCTTTGCTCACTAGTCTAGCTTCAAACTTCAAGGGATTATCGAATTATGATATTGTCGTGAATACACGAATCCCTCGGTTTTGGTGCTTGCAAGAACCAATACAAACCGTATCTCTGGGATACCAAAACTAAGAACCAAACTAAGGACTGGGAGACGCTCCACTTATACTTAACTGAATATTGAAGATCGGTGACGTCACTAGAAGACTCGTCTATCGTTTCGCTCTACCAAGGATCACTGGGTCCAAAACAGGGCGATAGTCAGGGCAGTAGTCCTTCGTAGCCGTCGGGACGCGGGGAACCTCGCAGCAAAGACCTTCGGAACCACGTCGACATGCAGGGGTCGCTGAAGTGGCTGGCCTTCCTCCGGAATTTTCACACGAAGCTCCTCACGAATCTGGCTTGGACCGTCACCGCTTGATATCGCGCCAACTGAGGTGCCGGGTTTTTAGAGACCCGGTGGTGCCAGGGGACCACACCCGAAGACCTCTGGGTTCTCCCTGTTCTGGACTACAGAAACACAGAGTCTTCTAGTTGAAGTCAGAGATCGAGGTTTATTGGTTGCAGCCAAGTAACATGTGTCCTAGAATTACAACAGCACGGGCTGTAAGTTCTCAGGAGACTGTTCGTTTTTACAGAACCAGCCTTCTCCTTATATACAGAAATAACAGCTGCGGGTAAGAATTCTTGAGTTTATGATATGGTTATACACATATTTCTACAATAATACAAAGAGCGAAGTCATGCTGGTCAGCACATACTTTAGATGTCCGGATCGTGATGGATTACCCCGCCAGGCCCAGAATTCCCATCAGATATCGATGAAACACCAATAAGGTCGGGCACCCTCCCGTCGTAAAACTGGTCATAAACAAGAATCATGGACAGGTGTATGTGTATGGAAAACATGGTCTGTATGTAGTGAATGGTTTATGGCATGTTGTGCCTTGATGATATCTTACTCGGCCACTGGGCGAGGAGCTGCCCAAACAGGTTTGGCTGGAGGCAGTGGAGTCAGCTCGGCCAGGTCATAGGGAAGTCAGCTATGGTGGACGTGTCCTTTCAGATCAAACTCGGCTTTAATCAATTGACTATATGAGGGCAAGTCATAAGATGGATGCCGTTTACAAAATGGAGTCTGAGGGTTCGGAACGGAAACCACGATTTAAGGGTGTTAGCATCACTCAATCATGACGCAAATGCATAGGGATATTGTCCTAATCATTACCGGTCCGTCGATACCAAATTCGTCATGGTACGACGATATTTTGTGATACGAGTGTTTGGACCTCGATACCGGTGGAACAGCAGGGTCCGGGATTTCAGTACCACACACCACTGACTTCAGGGATGTGTAGGCTTCAAGATCAAGCCATTGAAGCTACTATTGCTCCCCTGCCAGTTTGTATTGGCTGCAGTTGCCGGTGAATTGGGGTTCCCTTTCAAATAAGCTTCAGTCAGTAGTTTGGGGTTTTAACATTTCCTTACTTTCTTACATTGAGGCAATCAAAAACCAATCTTGGGTAAGTCAACAGGTTTAGGCAGCGTAAGTGGGCAGAATGTATAGTATTTTGCTTTCACTGTGGTCTATAAATTAAATATAATATGTTTCTCAAATACCATTAAACCTTCTGAGTTTTCTGTTCTTTCACTGGCTATATTTTTCAGAATAACTCATTTGCAACTATAGTGCCATCATAATTCACTATTTATCGGGTCATTATCTCAGAATTCCTTGCAGTGACAAAAGGTTGAGCACTTAGAAACTATTGTTATCCATGGGTTTGAACTGGAAAGACAGTGTGTGACTGGCCTGCGTCTTTCCCTGAAAATATGTTTCTAACCGGTTAGGGAATGTACAGAATGCAAACTGGCCATGAATCTCTTTTCTTCATCATATGGAGAAGTGTGGCTCAACGGTTAGAGGCGGCAGAGGTCGGCCTGGGACCAGGGTTCAATTCCCAACGCGGCCGGGTGCAGGACCAATGTCAGCGGGCCCGATAAATCTCGCCTCGGTGCCACTCTAACCATGGGGTCCCACGCTGCTACTCTGGGCAATAGCTTGCTTAGTCTCCACTCCGGCCCCATCACCGCCGGGGATGCCTGGCTGCACCTTGGGGATGCCCAGTAAATGGACCATCTCACAGGGAAAGCCAGGACGGGTTCCCCAGTGGTACAGTGCTGGGACGCTCCAGGGTAACCACGCACTCTATAAATCCAACATTCATTCATTCATTCATATGGGCACTCTCCTCTCCTAACACGCCACATGTCTGTTCAATCTTCTCCATTCACTTGGAAAAGGGCAGGGCATAACGTTTCTAAAACTTTGGAACTCAAAAGGGGGGTATTGAACATTTAAGTAGGTGATATTTCCTCACCTGTAAGTCAGTCACACGTGATTGAAACACATGCTTGACAATACGTTTTGTGACTCTTAACTCTTCAAAAGCAACCAGGACCAGTCTAAAAGGCCGTTTTCAGGACTGATAGCATTTTCTCCCATTCAAACTACAAAGTTGTTGGTATCCGATGAGATGCATTTGGTAGCACAAATCCAAATGTCATGAAGGCAGGAAATAAATGCTCCTCGCTGAAATGTAATAATCTATTCTTGTTTATACCATGAAAGAAACTCCAGCCACCACCATCAACTGCTACACATAACTGAAGTTCTCTGTATCCATAACACTGTCACATTCCAAGTCAGACACCCTTCTTTAAACCCTTTTGTTACTTTGTGTGCCATACTAAAATGTTAGGGGCTCCTGATTCTCTTTATGGTTTAAATCTTTTTATTGATTTTAAAACAGAGAAAAGACAAGGCACTCGGCTCCATAAAGTCAGTGCATTAGAGACCACAAGGTCATGATATATATCATTACCAAAGGTTATAAGCATGGAGCATGCCCCCAGAACTTGACAAAATACAAAATCATGCAGGAAAACCCCCAACCCTCCCCATCCACCCACCTCCCTCACCCTCGTCCACCTTGAACAACAAAAAAGGAAAAGAAAAGAAGCCAGCTAATGTTCAGCGTCTTGGTTTGCGGTTTGTCTTGGGATTGGCACTTGGAATCTGTGTGTCTGGAAGGCGAAGGAGTCTGAGAAACCGAGGGCATGTAAGCTCCCGCAATTCCGAGACTAGTTAGGTGAGGAAGGGTCGCACACAGCTCAGGGAATTCAGACACTCTGCCAGCCAACGTAAGAGTGAGTTCCTCCATGCCAAACACCGACCACAATCGTGTATGTGTCGGAACTTGGGTAGAGCGCCAGTGGATCAGGATGTTTTGTGTCGCCGCTCCTAGAGCTATAGCAATCAACTGGCCTTTCCGTAACTGAAGTGGATATGTCAGTGGATTGGGTAGGAATAGGAGGATGTAAGCGGGGAAGCGTGGGACCTGTGTCTCGAAATGGAGATCTACCTAATCAATAACTTGGGTCCAGTATGGTTGTAGACTGGTACAGCTCCAGAGGACATGCTCTAGAGTACCCACCTCCCTCCAGCACAGCTCACTCCGGTGCGGATCGAAGCGGTGTATGCGCTCGGGCAAGTAGTACCACTTAGTGGCAATGTTGGTCAGGGTTTTGGTGAGGCCCATGTGGTATGCTGAGTGTCTTGCCCTATGGTAGACGCTCTCCAATTCTTTGTGACTCAATGTTCTCCCCAGATCTCTTTCCCATCGAAAGCGGCCCGCATTATGTGTGTATGTGGTGGTTGTTAGGAGCATTTTATAAAGATCTGATATGATTTTCTTGTCAGAGGTGCGTGTTACGAGCCACTTCTCGTATGGGGTCAAGACACGCTGTGCCTGTGGTCTAACATTTGGGTGCAACGCCCAGTGTCTAACTTGTAGATGGCAAGTTCTTTTGTTCTGTGATGCCATAATCATCCTTGAGCTGTGGGAATGAAATTATTCCATCTAGGTTGAAGAGGTGGCCCAATGATCTACAGGGAGAAGAGCGCCACGCTCTAAAGGCATGAGCAATCGTTCCAGGCTGAAACTCGGGATTGTCGAATATCGGCGTGAGGGGTGAAGGATAGGTACAGGGTTTGAGGGAGTATGGTCATTTTGGTGGCTGCAATCCATCGTAGCTACGACATCGTGCAGTGCTTCCACTTATTTAGCGCCCCACGTATACGCGTGTGAAGATTGGAATAATTCATTTCAGTGGTAGCCTGTATAGTGGGAGCCAAATGAACACCCAGGTAGGGAATCTCGTCCGAAGCCCATACTACCGGATGTTCCTCCTGCAGGTGGGTGAGAGTGTGCAGTGAAAGGGAGATATCGAGGGCTAAAGATTTGCCCACATTAATCTAAAATCCGGATCCTTGTGCAAAGCAGTGTAGTTCAATAAAGAGGGCGCGCAAGGCTGTGATCGGATTGGAGAGAGACAGTAGGATGTCATCTGCGTAAAGGCTTACTGAATGGACATCGGCCCCCAAACCCCCCCCCACCCCCACCTGGAATTTAATACCAGATATAAGGGGATGCTGTTAAATTCTACGCGCCAAGGGTTCCATATAAAGCGCAAAGAGGAGGGGTGACAGAGGGCACCCCTGCCTAGTGCCCCTCCCAATATGAAACCGAGTGGATGTATGGCCGTTAACCCGCACCGTCGCCATGGGGAAGCGGTAGCATTTTAAAATAAGAGTCCGCAGCTTCTCACCAAAGCCAGCCGCCATCAAGACCATCTCTAGGTAGGGTCAGTGCACCCTATCGAAGCCTGAGGGCGGCATACTCTGCTTTATCCTGGTCCAGGGCAGCAAGGTGCTTGCGTTCAACACACAGCTGACGACAGGCACGGGATGCACTGGTTCGTTGGTGCATCTGTTCAAGTTCAGAGACCCTCTGAGTGAGTTCAGCCCGTTTGTGGCTCCTCTCTTTGTTGTGGGCTGAGGATATCGCTATAAATACCCCCGTATGATAGCCTTTGTGTCGCCGGTGATGTATCGGGTGTAGCGTTAATGGTGACGAAGTCTAAAATGGCCTTCCGGACCTGTTCGGTAACAGATGTGTGGTGTAGAAGCGTGTCCCGTATGCGCCAGTGTCTGAGAGGCCGCGCTGTGGGCGGCAGTTGAAAGGTGGCCAGGATTGGGGAATGGTCTGAGAGGGAGGCTGTCAGAATTTCGGGGCTTAATGCGTGAACCTGAAAGGAGGAGGAGCTGAGAAAGTAGTCTAACAGTGCATACGTTTTGTGTGCCCCAGAGTAAAAGGTGTAACGGCGAGTGCGCAGGTGGAAATGGCGCCAAAGATCAAGCAGCCCCAGATCCTGGATGTGTTCTCTGGCAGGAGCGATCTATGTCATTGTCACAGACCATATTGCGGTCTCCACCAAGTAATAGGTCTGCGATTGTGGCTGCTTCTTGAAGTGCATGGCGGAAGAATCTATTTTGTCAGTCAGGTGTATATATAGAGCCTACAGTGAACGTCACTTCACCAAAGGAGAACTGCTGTGTGAGCAATCAGCCCTTAATCTCTGCCTCTTTCTGGAGAACCCGGCCAGTAAAGGATCGGGAGACCAGGATGGCCACCCCAGCTGATTTGGATGTGTTAGAGGAGAACATCTGTGTTTGGAAGGCCCTGGACTTCAACCTATGGTGATCTTTAGAGAGAAGGCGATTCTCCCTCAGGAGGCATGTGTCCGCCTTGGATTGCTCTAAGTAGTTAAGAATGGCCCTACGTTTGATTGGGTTGTTCAGATCCCTCACTTTAAGCATGAGGACTTTAAGTGTGTCATGTGGCATCAAGAGGCAATGGTCGGACCGGGATGCTGTGTGTGTTGTAAGTCATTGCAATGCGCACATGTTGGTGTGGCAACCTAAGAACGCAGGATCTGAAAAAATGCGAACGCGCAACAAAAGTAGGTGGACGAGCGAACCCATAACCAAAAAAACCCCAAAGAGTTCCAGTCAGAAGAAAAGTCTCAGCTATAAGAAGGGGAAAGGGAACAGGGACAGGGAAAAAGTTCCAAGAATAATGTCCGCCATCCCGGAACGTCCAGGAGGTCGTCTAAGTGGGGCTCCTAGTGTGACCCGGAGGTGGGGTCTGGCTCCCCCCGCCGCCCACCAACAGTCACTGAGTCGGTTTCAGAGAGATGTAGTCCGGAAGATCACTCGGTAGTCTGGCTCGTCTCTGCCACGGCTACCGCTGCAAGCTATAGCGTCCTGCTGGTCCTTTGTGATATCCGCTGTGTTTGGCTTCCGGGCTCGTCGGCGTCTATCCTGGCGCTGCCCCCGGAGGGTCGGCAAAAGTCAATGAGCGAGCGTATCTGGTGGAGTTTGATGTTGAACCTGAATGTGAGGTGAAATGGATGGCCCCACAAGTACTGGATGCCTTGTTGCCGGAGGTTTTCTGTCACTGGGCGAAATTGTCGGCGGCGCTGCAAGTTGATCAAGGCTAAATCCTGGTAGAGCACCGCAGAGTGACCTTTGTAGGAGATAGGATGGAGGGATCTCACCTTTAGGAGAATGTCTTCCTTGGTTTTGAAGTCTTGTACACACACTAGGATATCCGCTGGTGGGGCGTTGGGCGTGCGTGGAGGGCCTACTCGATGTGCTCTATCGAACGATCTCTGTGCTGTCCGGAACTGCCAAGATATGGCGGAATAGGCCCACTGTGAAGGCGAAAAGGTCTTTAGTGTCGTCCGACGCCTTCACGCCTTGAATCCTGATGTTGTGCCTGCGCAATCTGTTTTCGAAGTCCTCGAGGTGTACCTAGATGCTGATCCTGAAGGCAAATTATCTCCTGTTTGAGCATAGTTATTTCGGTTGCTGTGGTATCGCTTTTGTCTTCGAGTGTTGCAACGCGTTCCCCCCACTTCGTCAACGTCTTTCCGGATCTCTCTTATTTCAACTGTGAGGTCCGCTTTCACGGTTTGTAGATCAGTTCTGAGAGTGTTGAAAAGTGATTCCAAGAATGCCTTAGTGATGGACTTGTCGCCATTGCTGGAAGATTGCTGCAGGGTCGCCATTTTGGGTGCCTCAGTCACTATGTTGGGGATGGAGTGGGCTCTACCAAAGATGTCTTTCAGGGGCTTCTGTTTCCTTGTCCTGGATGAGGACATACTCATGCGAGCACTGATGTGCGATCCGCCCTTGTGGGTATTCTGCGGACTTCAGAGAAATAGTTAGGTATTCCTTCCAGCAATGCTAAGTCCGGTCGTTTCCTTCTTCTGTCGCAGTGCCAGGCCAGGACCTGCACGCTTCCAGGCAAAGACCTGCGTCCCACAGATCTAGAAGCAGGCATGCACTTGGTACGTAGAAGCGTCGCCCCCCGTTTAGGCCGATGGGGTGAATGCCACGGGGTGCAGCCCGGTACCAAAGAGTCCCTTACCTTAGGATTGCAGGAGGCCGGGGATAGCTAGAGCAGTCCGCAGAGGACCCCCCTCAGCACGTCCGTGTGTCTGTCACGCACCTCTTCTCATGCTCGGTCAAGGAGTGTCATTTGCGTCCCTCGTCTGAGTGCGCGTCCAGCGCCAGGCCCCCATCTAGGACCAGTTCAGGGCAAGGCACGTGGTGCGAGCCAGTAGCTGCAGCTGTGTGCTACGGGCTGCGGCAGAGGGGGAGGCAGTGTGTCCTCAAGGAGCTAGTTTGGGCCACCGCCCTGCCGAATTGAGAATTAGCGCTGTATATTGCAAGATGACCCCTGTAGCTTGGGCTGGCAAAGTAGATGTGTGTCTGTCCCTGTCTAGGAGCGCCCACTGCACAGAGTGTCCTCGTTTGTTACTCGTCCATTACTGCCAGGAGTCTCTGTAGCGAGGGACGACCTGCAGCCCCAGTACGGCCGCCTACCGCTCCCACGGCTCCGCAGTTCCTGTGCTCAGCCTCTGTGTCACGTGTGCGGCCTCCGCCCCCTCTTTGCCCAGCTCTGCATGCGGCCGCCTGCCTTCCGTGAAAATCGAGGCCGGGGATCCTGCCGCACCTCACGCCTCGTGGAGGTATGGCGCCAGTAGTGTAAAAGGCTCCCGGCCTGTTGGTGCTGCTGCTGCCCGACGGCCTCTGTTACCTGCGTTTGCTTGGGCTGTGTGTCCGCTCCTCGTAGTCAGTTAATCTGCGTGCTTTCCCAGGCCCCCAGCACTGCTGCCCCAGGTTCGTGTGGAGTCTCTATGCCGGGACCGCAGCAACCGGTGCGGGAGCGGAGATCTCACTGCACCGCCGACCGATGTGAGATCAGCCGCCGTCCCCGGGTTCTCCGATAGGTTCTCGGCGTCACACTGCTGCCGGGCCCACCGCTCTCTGGGCGCCCTCTCTAGGAGTCCCAAGGTAGGTGGTGCGGTGGTCCGGGCACGATGAGTGGCCGTCCCTCGCGTCCTCCGGATCAGCCGGCAGAGGCCCCTACGCTGGAAGCTGGCCTCGACGGTCCCCGATGTGTGCCGTCCCTACAGCCAGGCCCCTGACGCTGCTTGAATCCTGTGGATTAGGCCGCTCTCTCCCCAGCCTGCCTCAACCGCTGATACTGTGTCCACAGCCGCCTACCACGGGTATCGGGGACATCGATGTTGTGGGGTAATCCTCCAGAGGAGTAATCAGCTTTCGAAACCCTCTTAGAGGCTGTACGAAGCTGATTTTGGCGGGCGGCGAGACTGAGCTTCGGAGATCGTATCCTACCTTGCCGCCATCTTGGCCACGCCCCCCTGATTCTCTTTAGTAGCTTTACTTTGACAACATCCCCCGCATTTATGAGCATGGACTTAACTGCTTTGTGACTATCATATCTCACTTTTCTTTCACCTTGTTTTTACATTTCCTTCTCTTTGGTATTCTCCATCTCCTGAGCCCCCACCACATCTTCAGGGTAAGCTCTCACCCAAGGAGGATCACTTTTTCACAAGGCCAAAAGGCCTTCGGGGCGTCGGTATTGTCTTTCGTTCGGTGCCTCGTACTTATTCCAGTTCTTCGAGCCGGACATCGAAGGCCGCTTGCCTTTTCGACACCAAAGGCCCCATCAATGATCGACGATGGAACGGAGCCCGTTCAAACGATGCCCCGTTTGCAACTCTAAATACCCTCACATCGATGTGCACCCGGTGTGCAGTAAATGCCTATCCCCGGACCACGACGAGGCCAGCTGCATGGCCTGTTCTCGGTTCAGGTCGAAGAAAACACTTCAGCTTCGACATGCCGCGAGACAGTCGGTGCAGAAAACGGCGCCCGACCCGGAGAACATCTTCGAGACTGAAGACGACGAGGGCGTCGATGAAGAGGATCCTGAACAACAGTCGGATCCTGCGTTGGCAGGAACTCTAACTATGATGTGGACGAAGAAGAAGACTACGTCCATGATGAAGACGTCGTCGAGGTAGGAGACGACGCACAGGCCATCAGAGCCGTTGATGACGACTCGTGCGATGAGCAAGGCCCAACCGCAGTCGCGGGGCCCAATAATGACACTGTACTTCCAAAGGCTCAGGTCGAGGCAACGCCGGAAGGTCTTAGCCAAGATCTTAATCCACATTCTATAGCCCCGCGTCAAGGCCCGGCTAAGAATATTTCTAAGGAGCCATCAGTCGATAAACCATAATCAGCGGTGAAATCGAAACCGACAGAAGCTAAATCAAAACCGAAACTGCTCAAAACAGTCCTCGGATCGACGACTTCGGATTCATCGGATCCAATCAAATTGAAGAGTGTCATCGACCCTTCGGGGTCACAAGGGGGTGTCGGCCCGAAGATCGGGGCGCCGAAGCCTGTGACTAAGGTCAAGCATGTCGCACTGACGCCGTCGACGTCAAAAGATGGCGACACTAATAAGGGACTCAAGGCTCAGAAGACTCTCGATCCGAAGCTTCCAGCCTCCAAACCACTGGTGGTCAAGGCTTTCGAGTCGAAGACCAAAATCGTCCCGAAAGAGCATGTCAAGCCGAAGCAGAAGAGCATGCCTGCTGCGCACCAAGAGATCGAGTCGACGCAAGGCCACAAACAAGCTAGCGATAAGACTAATTCGGTCGGATCGAAGACGGCGCCACCCTCGAAGGTCAGCCTGTCTCCAACGCTTACTCCACCAATAAAGTACGGACTGCCCCCGACCGCACGACCTAAGGCGTTCGAGCCACAACAAAGCACCGACACAGCCAAAAAGGTGTTGGTAGTCTCAAGAAATCAGCCCATAGATGAGGACGTTGTGTTCTACGCGCCCTCCTATGATAATCAGTTGAAACTATTCATTGACTCGGATTCTGGCAGACTCACTGTTTATAAAAGGAAGATCATTCCAGAAAATCCTATTGAGTCATACAAGATCCCACTCAAAAAGAAGAGGGACTCTGCCACCTCACCTGTTCTTTTTGAGCCTGTATAGTCCTATGGACAGGAATACACCTACTCTCCCACACGTACCACTGAGGATGTAGGGGAAGGATACAATGAGGATGAATTTAATTATCCTATTTACACTGATCAAGAGGAGTCTCAACCCTGGACTGACCCTGGTGAGCCACACACCACGCCTGACACAGTTCTATACAGTCAAAACCTCACCTACTGAAGATACGGCTGCGTTTAACGCATTGATTGAAAGGGCAGCCAATAATCATGATGTAGAAATGCTCGCTGACCCAGTAGAGGAAGACTTTTTGTTTGACACTTTCTCAACTTTAGAAAGATCAGTAAAGACATTGCCTATGCTAAAGGGTGTCCTTAAACGCGCTGGTGACATTTTCAAAGAGACCACAAGGGCAAGGGTTGTGAACCCAAGAATTGAACGGAAATACCGGCCTGCACCTGTAGACCCTACGTATATCAATATATCATTGGACTCCTTAGTAGTGGCTAATGCTCGTAAGAGAGCGAACTCTCAAACAAGTGGTGATGCTGCTCCTCCGGACAAAGAATCCAAAATCTTGGAAGCTTCTGGCAAACTAGTAGCGGCTCAAGCAGCGAATATTTGGAGAATCTGAAATACACAGGCCCTATTAGCCAGATATGATAGGGCTCATTACGACACGTTAGAGCAGCTACTACAACACCTGCCTAATGCTTATAAGGAGGGAGCAGAAATGCTAATACAGGAGGGGAAGCAAATACATCCATTAAATGTGCGCTAGATGCAGCAGACACAGCAGCTAGGGCCATCAAGTGTGATGCTCAGAAGGCATGCCTGGCTACGCATCTCTGGTTTCAAGCCAGAGATCCAAACAACTTTACTCAATCAGCCGGTTAACCCTGACTTTCTATTTGGTCCTGATGTAGACACAACCCTAGAGAAAATTAAGAAAGACACTGACAGCCAAATCCATGGGGGCTCTGCAGTCACAACAGTTCAGGGGCGGTTCCTTTCGTCACTCCGGTAACAGGGGAGCCTCTAGAGGTCAAGCATCACAGCAAGCCCAATAAAACAAAGGAGGCACACAGACCACCTATAACAAAAACAATAGAGGTGGATACCGTGGGAACAGCACCAAAGGCAGAGGATGAGGAAATAATAACGCCAGATTCTCCGCCACCAATAAACAGTGACGTTGTGTCACTGCTCCCAGACCATATAACACCGGTCGGGGGAAGACTTCAGCAGTTCCTGCCAGTCTGGGAAGGCATTACCACAGACAGGTGGGTGAGACAACTTATCCAATACGGCTATTGTCTAGAACTAACCTCCACTCCACCCAACATATCCCCAAGGCACCGTCCTATGTCCGCAGAGCACATGCACTTATTGCAGCAAGAAGTCATCTGCATGCTGCAAAAAGGGGCCATAGAACTCGTGCCTTTAGAACAACAGGGTACAGGGGTGTACTCACTGTACTTCTTAATCCCAAAGAAGGACGGGTCTCTCAGGCCCATACTGGACCTCAGACCCCTGAACCAATACATCTTGTCAGAACATTTTCACATGCTCACTTTGCAGCAAGTTCTACCATTGCTCAGTCAGGGAGATTTCCTAGCAACCCTAGACCTGAAGGACGCATATTTCCACATTCCAATTCACCCAGGACACAGGAAATATCTCAGGTTCACCATAAACAACCAGCATTACCAGTTCAAGGTCTTGCCTTTCGGGGTCACTCCAGCCCCCAGAGTGTTTACCAAGTGCTTGGCGACAGTAGCTGCTCACCTTCGGAGACAACACATCCATGTCTATCCTTATCTGGACGACTGGCTTATCCAAGCAAAGTCATCCCAGCAATGTGCCAGCCACATGTCCCGCACGATTCACCTCCTACACAGTCTAGGATTTTCACTGAATTACCCAAAATCTCATCTTCAACCTGCACATGTACAACAGTACCTAGGAGCGACAATAAACACTGGCAGCAACAGCACAGCCAAACTCAGCAAGAATCAACAGAATGCAATTGCTAATTCAGAAATGTTTCCTCAACACTCACTCCCAGCGCAAGTACTTTATGCAGCTGATAGGCATGATGGCCTCCTGCATCTTCATAGTCCCTCACGCGAGGCTACACATGCGTCCGCTTCAGGAGTGCTTGGCACGACAGTGGAACCAGGCTCAAGGACATCTAAAAGACCTAGGGCCATATGTATGAAGCTATTTTCGATTCGCCTTTGCGATTCGGAAACGGCCATTTTTGCACATTTGCAATGTATGAAAAAGTAGCAAAATAAGGAATTGCAAAATTTTGCGATTACTTATTTTGCCATAGCATTTAAGGAATCGCAATTTTGCGATTCCTTAATTGCTATGTAAGAAGCTTTTTTCTCTTGCGAATTTGGTTTAAGGAATCGCAATTTACCACCAACTGAAAGTTGGTGGTAAATCGCGATTCCTTTTCAATAAGCACAAATTGGCATTTTTCATTGTGGCATGTGACGCACATGCATGCCCTTAGGGCATGTATGTGCGCCATATGCGCACACGTGTCATTTTCAGGGGTGCAGCAGGGCGTTCTTGAGACACCCCCTGCACCCTTGACAATTCGCACAATTTGCGATTAGCAAAAATGCGATTAGCAAATTTCCCCTTCATTCCTATGGGCCTCCTGGCCCATAGAAATGAATGGGAAGTATTCCTTATTTGCGAATTCGCAATTTGCGAATTCGCAAATAAGGAATAGTAAGGAATCGCTAAAATTCCTAGATTACCTACATACATACCGTTTTGCGAATTCTAAATAGCGATTCCTTAAGATTCGCTATTTAAAATTCGCAAAACGGAAGTATGATACATATGGCCCCTAGTGTTGGTGACCGGTCGTGCATACAACTCTCTGCATTGGTGGAACACACAAAACCTTTGCAGGGGACGACCGTTGAAAGATCCTGTACCACAGATAGTGCTGACGACGGATGCATCTCTCCTGGGCTGGGGAGCGCATGTCCTCCATTATACAGTGCAGGGACTATGGACGACGCAGCAGCAGGAGATGCACATCAACCTGCTGGAACTGATGGCAATCTTCATGGCGATGAAGGCGTTCAAATTGCATTTGTGCAACAAGGTTGTGCTGATCCGGACGGACAACATGACTGCCATGTATTACATCCAGAAGCAGGGAGGGACACACTCTCCACAATTGTCACACCTAGCCCAGAGCATGTGGAAGTGGGCCATTCAAAGAAACCTGTTCCTCATGGCGGAACACCTCCCAGGCAATGACAACCAGATGGCGGACCTGCTCAGCGGGCACAGCCATCAGATGCACGAGTGGGAGATACATCCCTCGGTGCTACAACCGTATTTCCAGCAGTGGGTCATCCAGAGATAGACCTATTCGCCACAAAGGAAAACGCAAAATGCCAAACCTTCGCCGCCAGGTTCCCACACCCGCAGTCTCAGGGCAATGCGATATGGATGAACTGGTCAGGCAGATTTGCGTACGCTTTTCCTCCAGCACCGCTCATACCGCTGGTGGTGCGCAAACTGCGGCAGCACTCGATGACACTCCTAGTTGCTCCAACATGGGCAAGGCAGGCTTGGTACACCACGTTCCTAGAACTTTCAGTGGTGCCTCACCAACGACTGCGACTCACACCCAGTCTCCTCACTCAGAGCCGTGGAGACATTCAGCACCCAGATCCGCAACAGTTGAGCCTTGCAATATGGCTCCTGAGGTCATAGAGTTTGGCTACCTGAACCTGCCCTCTGACTGTATGAATATTATCAAGGAGGCAAGAAGACCTACAACCAGGGCATGCTATGCGGCAAAATGGAAGCGATTTGTCATTTATTGTTCCAATAATGACATAAATCCGCTAGATGCATCAACGCAAAACATTATATGTTATTTGTTGCATCTACACAGATGCAATCTGGCATATAGTTCAATCAGGATACATTTAGCTGCAATGGCAGCTTATCTTCAAAACAGACAGCACCTTTCCCTTCTCAGAGTGCCAGCCATTAAAGCTTTTATGGAGGGACTCAAAAGAATAATTACTCCCAGACACCCGCCTTCACCTGTCTGGAATCTAAACATAGTTCTCACCAGACTGATGGGACCACCTTTTGAACCTCTTCACTCTTGTGAGATACAGTTTCTGACATGGAAAGTGGTCTTTCTAGTAACGATCACATCGCTAAGAAGAGTTAGTGAGCTTCAAGCCCTAACTATTCAGGAATGCGTACCAACCCTAAATTTATGCCTAAGGTGGTGTCACAGTTCCACATTAACCAAACGATAGAACTGCCAGTATTCTTCCCAAATCCTGATTCAGTGGCAGACCGAGCACTGCACACACTAGATGTTAAAAGAGCTATCCTTTACTACATAGACAGGACAAAAGATTTCAGGAAAACTAAGCAACTGTTTGTTGCCTTCTCTCCACAGCACAAAGGCAACCCCATTTCCAAATCAGGTATAGCCAGATGGATTGTTAAGTGCATACAGATCTTTTATCAAAAGGCTAAACGCACATTAACAGTTCCCCCAAGAGTGCATTCCACACGCAAGTTAGGGGCATCCATGGCTTTCCTAGGTAACATTCCTCTAGAGGATATATGTAGAGCAGCCACATGGACCACCATACATACATTTACCAAACACTACTGTGTGGATGTACACTCCAAACAGCAAGCTGCTGTAGGACAGGCTGTTCTCAGAATTCTTTTTCAGACTGCTGCAGCTGGCACGGGCAACCACCGCTAAGGAGGAAACTGCTATTTATTCTATGCACAGATATGAATTCAGCAGCCCACATGCCTCGAACGGAATATGCTACTTACCAGTATGCATCTGTTCTTGGCATGTAGGGCTGCTGACATTCATATCGCCCGCCCTCCTCCCCGGTGCCTGTCGCAGCTGTAGCACTCAGAATTATTCTCAAGCATGGTCATCACTTACTGTATCATACTCCATCTCTGCCACAATGGCGAAAAACAATCTGAGGATGGAGAGGATGCCCATGCGCACTGTAGTCCAGGGGAGGATCCACCTATCTCGTGATACTTCGAAGACTCTTCCAGGACAACAATGTGCAATCATCCGGATCCAACACTAGGCGGCGATCTATGCACAGACATGAATGTCAGCAGCCCTACATGCCAAGAACAGATGCATACTGGTAAGCAGCATATTCCATTCACAGAATAAACACTTTGCTAAATTACTGTAAAATTGTAGGTACCATTTCTTTGCAGAATCATTTATAAAATGTGTTGATGCACGCTAGTATTTCCCAAAATTATTCCTAATCGAAAATTGTGTAACCAGTTTCAACACGATTATGAGAAACAAAAATAAACAAGCAATGGCAAAGTCGGTAAGGCTGAAATTGGTGGTCAACCTTTCGGTTTTGTCAATGCGTGTCTTGTTTTGGCATGGTTTTGTAAAACCTTATTGGTGTGGGAGCTGCCGGGCCCTCACCATTATAACAAGCACTGGCAAAAAGCAAAACATAATCATGTTGGTCTCAAAATGTACACATTGCCACATTAGGTCCTGGGACTGAACAAAACTAATTTGTGTGCCAATATGCTCTTTGTTAAAGAGCTGAATGCTGTCACTCATAGTGAAGCCAGCCGATAGACAGAGATAAAATGTTAATAAATACAAAAATTCACGGTTAACACCAGACCTAATTACTGGCTCAATTATTAAAGAAATCTGAAATCTGCACCCAATAATATCCTTGCTTTAGTTCACATTTATGGCTTTCATGAATTCACAAGATTTTACAGAAGTAGGTCAAGAAATTTGCTCATGTGAAAATCTGTTGAGAGTTTGCAAGGTCACTTTCCCTCCAACCACTTTTTTCCCAACCATGGAAGAAGGTTTACGTCTGCCAATGTCAGGTGTAAATTTCCAACCTTTCTCAAAATGGGAAAAGATTGGAGAAGAGCTGGTGAAAACCCTTAAAACATCCAAGTTAGTAGATTGGCGCAAACTCAAAAGGCCATTCCAATCCTGGAATTATTGCTTACCACTAGCTCCAGCCCCAGTGTGTTGATCTGCAGAAAGGTATAATCAGATTGGCTATATCAGAGCTCTTATATACTAAGATTGTTGCCATCATTTGTTGCAACACTACATGGCAGTAAAGGGACAAGTGGATTTTGTTACAGGGCAAGTAGATTTATGAAGTAGGCTGCCCCATGGGCAAGTAGATATTTTATTGAATTTCACCCCTCTTATGTGATATACCCTTCACCCATAAATACCTCCATCTCTTTGCAAACCAGCAGAAATCCATTATCCGTAAGGATTGTTCCTGGATTGCCTTCCTCTAGAAAAAAACCTTGTTTAAGAATTTGATGACCGTAATAGTGTTGATCATTGGTCACCCCCACCTCGGGCCATCTGGACCACATGTCCATCATCACAAACACATGAGACGAACAATATCCAACCCAACCTTCTCCCACATATCATCGGAATGTCATGACAGACCATGGGAGAAGTCCTAACCTTCAAATTCATGTCACTCAACCTGCATTTGTCACACTGTCTCCCAATTCTCTCTACGAATCTCTTTCGTCTTACTTATCCCTTGGTGCCCTTGATGAACAAGTTGAATTAAACGTTCCCGTACTCCTTGCAGAGGAACAAATTTGAACTTTTCTTCTTTGAACATTTTGGCAGTTTTGATGGGGCATTGAAAAGCTCGGTCTTAGGTTTGACCCCTTCCCCAGAAATATGTCCCAAGTATGTAATCTGTGACTGACCAAACTTGCACCTTGACATTCCTACACTATAACCTAGATTAGTCGCAAATCCTTTCCTCAATGTTTACACCGAAGTTGTACTGAGCAGACAATTTTCTATGCGCCATTACAAAGTCTTCTATTGATTCACCCTCATTCTGTTTTCTTTCCCCAAAATAAAACCTTCGTTGAATTATAGAAACTTTAGGCAAGTAGTGTGGATCCAGTTTCTTAAGGGCAATTGTTGTGGCGCATGGCAGCCGGGCAGTTTCTCTTGCCTCAAGCTGGTCATGTGACACAGTTCCCTGCTCTCGCTGTGTGCACTTCGCTCCATTCGACTGGATCGGATCCATTTGAACGATTCGGCGACTGGCTGCTCTTCCTGCTAATAAACTGACATTTGAAGTTACCTGTTTCCTGTGTATTGTGACGCAGCAGCAATCTCAAACTCATGTAACGCATCACCATCTCCCTCCTCCCCTATGTTGGGTAAGTTGTGAAACACATCCTGTCCTTTGGCCCCTAAACAATGTACCAATCAAGATTTTTTTCCTTTCTGCTGAAAAAGTTAAACCGAAAACTTTTAGATAATTCGTAAATACTTTTTATAAGCGGATAACACACGCTATTCTGTGTGCGAGGCTCTCCCCTGGGCAATGGCTCCGAAGCGCGAGGAGAAGAGATACCATGAGCCGTGTTGGGTACGCGCTTCTCGAGGTAGGCGATTTTGAAAAAGCTCAGGCCTCTGTTAGTCAAATGAAGCGTACATAGCCCTTTCAATGAAATGCTGCCTCCAGAAATAAACCGAATTAAGTCAGTACTGAGGTAAAATCCCTACCCAATGGGAAAGCTCCGGACCCTGACTGTTTTACCTGTGAATTTTATAAATCATTTCCTGACCAGTTGGCTCAACCCCTGATGGAAATGTATGACGATAAACATGATAAACTGTTATTGCCACAGCCCTTGAGGGAAGCCATGTTAATAGCCCTTTTGAAGCCCAATAAAGATCCAGAGTATTGTAACTCTTACAGACCTCTGTCCCTAATTAACGTCGGCACAAAGATTTTGTCCAAACTACTCGCCACTCAGTTACAGCCACTGATGCCCAACCTGATCCTGCCCGATCAATCAGGTTTTATCCCATCGAGATCAACTGCTCATAATACTCTAACACTCTTCGCATTATCTCATTATTTAATCCCTAGCACCAAAGCTGCTGCGATACTGTTAGACGCGGCTAAAGCCTTTGATTTGATAGAATGGCCATATTTGCACACAGTCTTGCGTTGTATGGGATTTCCCCCGATTTTTTTTACAACGGGTTCAAGTATTGTATTCGGCCCCAGTGGCGCATATCAAGATCAACAAATACATATCCGATGTCATACCCATCGCAGGGGGGACATGGCAGGGATGCCCTCTGTCCCCCCTGTTATTTGCACTTGAGCCACTAGCCTGTAAAATCAGACAGGGACACCACTATTCGGCGCTTCAATTCCCGTAACGTCCCTTGCATATATCACTATATGCAGATGACATGATGCTGTATGTCAGGGACCCAGCGCAGCATTTCAACCCTTTGAGAGAGTATATCAAATTTGGGCAACAGTCAGGACTAAAAATCAACTGGTCCAAATCACTAATAATACCGCTGACAGACACCACCCACCCACATCCAACTGATTACCCATTAGAATGGCAATCGGAAGCAGTGAAATACTTAGGAGTCTGGTTTCATAGAGACCCGGAAGTAGACATTCGCACAAACTATGGCAGGGCGATTAGCACCCTGTTAGACAAGATTGAGAGATGGATCCATTTGCCACTGTCCCTAGCTGATTGGTTGGCCATCGTTAAAATGGTTATTCTGCCTCAATTCCTTTATTTATTTACTAACGTTCCCATTAAGCCGCCCGCGGAGGTGTTCCGCATGATAAACACCATGGTTCTCTGTCTGATATGGGCGGGTAAACAGGCCCGAATAGAAATACGTACATGAACGTTACCTTACTCGAGAGGTGGATTTAAAGTCCCGGATTTTATGTTGTATTACTTATGTGCGCAAGCACAATTCGCACACTTTTGGTATCGCAAAGTTCTCTTCCTCACTCATGTTGCAATTGAGCCGGGTGGTGCACTGCCGATTCAACTAACAGCAGTTATCACACACCACAGGCCCCCGCTTCACAACCGAGCGATTAATACCATAGACACTACAAGCGTGGCTTGGCGCACAATGGCCAGTAAGGCACACAAGACTCCACTCTATGCTCCAGCTCTCCCACTACATCATCATCCTGCCATATCAGTCACTCAGGTGGAGGTGGGTATGGGGTTACTCAAACAGGTGGGCATAGACACCATGGGAGATCTATACAGCAAAATACAGGCTGCTTTAGGGTGAGTGTATTTTGTAATCGGGTGAGAAGAGATGATGGGAGTTGAGGTATCAGAAGAGAAATGTTATTTAATAGTACGTTGAACCAGGGTACAGAGTTCATGATTCTGGAGGCGCATGTGAGATGGGAGGTTGTATGTGGATGATAGTTCAGAAAATGGAATAAGGGAGTATGTAGTATATAGTTGTGAGATAAAAAGGATATCCTTGTTCATCCAAGCCTCCCAACATAAAGTTCTATCCCTCCTTTTAAGTAGATTATAATGCCAAATGAGACTGTTAACAAATTGATTTTTGGATGTGAGGTGAAAAATAAAGTTTCAGTATAGTACAAGCATGAGACCGTGCTAGGTAAACCACATTTTGGAGGGTTGATGTGTTTATTAGAGAAGAATGAAAGCAAAGCTTGTTCCAAAGAGAACCACAACTTCTGTGGAGCATCAGTGGGCACAGCAAGGTAGGGTTGTAATTTCTTGATGGCAAAAGCCCTATAGTAGTTAAGAATGTCTGGAAAGTTAACTCCGCCCAGAGATTGCGGAAGTTTTAATTTCGAGAGAGAGATTCCAGAGGGTTTATCCTGCCTAAGAAATTTGGACAAGGCCAAAAACGGACTTTGGTATCTTCACAGGAAGCATCATGAGCAAGAAGTTGAGTTGAGAATAGGAAGGAGCATCATTTTGACATTGTCTTAATTGACCCCACAAAGAAAGATGCAACAGAGACAATTTTTGAGAGAAAGCAGTTTGTCCGATAAGCCATCAGAATTAATCTTAAGCGTGTCCTTAAGGGTGTTGCTGTACCATATACCCAAGAATTTAATTTTGGAAGCATTCCAGGAGAGGCTCGATTTGACGAAGACTGATATAGAACAGTGTTTATTAAATGATAATACTTCTTTTTTGTCTACAGTAAGTTTATAGCCTGATATAACAAGAGTAAAGATTGAATTCATGGAAGAAAGCAGGAAGGGAACGATGTGGAAGGGACATAAATAAAAGAATGTCATCAACATATACTGTAAATTTAATGTGCTTATTGTTAATTTTGAATCCTGTAAATTAATCAGAAGTTCTATGTTGGTGAAGAAAAGGTTCAAAAGCTAAAACAAATAATAAGGGAGATATTGTGCAACCCTGACGAGTTATTTCATTAAAAGGAAAGAAGCGAGATTGAATCCCATTTGTTATAACCAAGTACTGTGGTGAGGAGTTTAAAAATGATCTAAGGTATTGAAAATTAGGACAGAGACCTTCGATTAGAAATGCCAGCTAACCCTATCAAAGGCCTTTTCCTCATCTAAAGATAATCCTGGTAAGGGATCCTTAATTTTATGAGCTTTGTTAATGATATTTCAAAAAGTGCAAGAGATAACTGCAACATTTCTGTTAAGAATGAAGAATGACTGGTGTACATCAATGAGATCAGGCATTGATTAAAGAAATGGGTATGTAGTTTTTGCATTGAGTTAGATCATGGTAATTTTTAGGAATGAAACATATCCTAGTTTCTGCGAAGGAGCCAGAAGACCAATTTGAAGTTGTGAAAAAAGAATTTTGAAAAGTTGGGGGAAGAGCAGTTTAGCAAAGTAGATATAAAATTAGACTGTGAAGCCATCTGGACCTGGTACTTTACCCTTAGGAAGGGACTGTAAGGTTGTATAAAGTTCTACAGTTTGAAGTGATTGTTCTAATGATAACAGATAAACTAGTGGGAATGTTGAAGGTTTATGGTTCTAGTAATAACTATTGAGGGAATCTTCTGATGGTAGGTGTTCCTGAGTATATAAAGCAGTATAATGAGAAGCAAAGCACGTCTCAATGTCTGCATCCCTGAACACCTTTACGCCATTGTTATGAATTGATTTTATAGTTTTCTTTTCCCTTCTGCATTGTAAATAATTCGATAAGGGACAACTAACGCTGTTATTACCACTGTAATATTTGGTGTTAACTTTAAGAAGTGTAACACAAACTAGTTCGGCTTTATACTTGTTGAATTCTAACTTAGCTGTGATAAGGGCATCAAGATTTAGTGTGCTGGTTTTATGCGTATTATAATTATAGTTGAAGGACTGTTCATGTGCAAGAATTGAAGCAGATTTTTGTTGTGCAGATGACTTCTTGGAATGAAAATACCTATGATTAATTCTCTTGAAGCTTCCTTAAAGGCATCACAAGCAGAGTGAAATGGTGCTTGAACATTGTCATTAAATTGGAAGTATTCCTCAATGAAGGCAGTGTAGGAAGCAAGGAAAGAGGCATCTGAAAGTAAGGAATTATTGAACCTCTAGGATGACGTGTTGGGTATACTAATCAGGATGTCTAAATAAATTAGCACTGGCGTTTGGTCTAATATTAGGATAATGCCTATCTCTTAACCATGTGTTGCAATAAATCTTTACTAAAGAAAATATAATCAAGTCTAGATAGTGATTGGTGAGCGGGGGAGAAAATGGAGTATCCAAGAGGTCAGGATTGTATAGTCTCCATGAATTTGAGAGAGAGTGTTGAGAAATTAGGTTTTTCAAAATCTTGTTGGAGACATGGGAAACAAAATTTGAGGTGGAATGTCCGTCCAAAAAAGGGCCAAGGAGTTGATCAGTCACCTCCCAATATTAGATTATCAGAGGCGTGCTCGGATATAGTGCATGAAAAGTTCTGCCAAAACTTTGGATCTGGATGAGCTGGGCCATAGAGATTTAGAATAGTATTATCAATTGTAAATGTGACCAGTATCCAACGACCCTCTGTGTCTTGATGTGAGTGTGTGGTGGTTTTGAGAGATTTATGACAGAGAACCATGACCCCTTTTTGATTTGTGGTGGAGGGAGAGAAGATTTCACAATTCCATTGTTTAAGATAAGCCACTTCCAATTAGTTAAGATATGTCTCTTGTAACGGAGCTATATGACATTTCATTCGAGCTAAATTGAGATGAAACACACAGAGTTTCATTGACATTCCACATAACTGTTCTAAGTTGCATCGCATTGAGAATTAATATTCAAGTGCTTATTCATGAAAAATAAAAGGCATATCAATGTAGTAGAGGCTAAGCGAAAAACATAAGAGAAAGAAGAGGATGAAAGAAAATAAGTGGAGGAAGATAGCTTCCGAAAACTGTATGAGCTTAAATGTCATTTCAAGAACCAAGGTCCACGTATGCTGAGGAGGAGAAAAGAAAAAACAACGGAAGAACCTCGGAGGGTGGGGAGACAACAGAGAACCTAAGAGGGACAGGTGAAAGCACATCGGTGCACAAGTAGTTAAATAATAGTAAGGCATGTAAAAAGTGAGATCGGAAGAAGAAAAACAATAAATGTTCGTATGTTTTACATTCATAATGAACCAGTTCACATACGGGCAACAGTAATCACAGAAGTGCATGAGGCATTAGAATTTAGAAAGGAAAACCAAACTAACCAGTGGGAACATGGAAGAAAACAATTGAGGTGACATGAAAGGAACATAAGGGGGGTATTACATGTTGATTCCGTGAGGTTTCGATCAACAACAAAAAAGATAATGTTAAATTGATATGGAAAAATAAACATAAGAACCACATTATAACAAACCACGAAAGAAGTAGTCCGTATCTAATGTCAAAGATTTCAATTGAGGGTGGAGATCAAGGAAATGTTTCCGACGCGCTGCTGTGGCGGTAGAAAAGTCTTGTGTAAAAAATGCCTTATGACCTAACCATTGAAGAGAAGCCCACCTTTTGGGTCTCAGATAATGTCCGCATTAGATCAGTGAATTGAAAGAAATGGCTAATGATTCCTCTGGGCCAAGAGTTAGGGCCTGATGTCAGTTATGGACAAAGTGGTGCACTCATTAAATAGAGAAGAGACAGAAGGCAAGTGTAGGTATCGCTGTTTGCAGAAACGCAATCATGTTGGAGTCTTTGGAACATTCTGGAATACCAAAGAGACAGGGGTTATGACTCCTGTTGCTATTTTCAAACTTTTCGGAAAGTCTTTTAAGGTGAGGAATGTCTTTAATCATTTGAGAGTTGTCAGCAGGAGTGCAGTCTTCAAGATTGCTAAGTCTTTGTTCCAAAGATGAAATGCATTGTTCGTGCGAGGACCATTTTTCCTTACTATGTAGTAAATAGGTATTGGAATCAACCATAAAACGTTTTAATGCTCATAATTCCTCCATGACCTCTTCTACGGTCAGAAGAGTGGGTGATTTAGTGGGGGAGTCGAGGTCTTTTTTGTCTGTTTAACCGAAGTGGTGGTTGAAGATTTTTGCGCTCTACTGCTAGAAGCATGGTCATTCCAGCTGGCTTCCAACTGGCTCAGGGAGCCCTTCAGCCAGTCAGAAGCCGGCTAGTCATCTCATGGGCGAGCCTTTCCGCCCTTGGGATTTTAATGCACATTTCCGCCATGGATTCCATGCCGGTCTGTCAGACATGGAAACTATGTGATAAAGCGTGTTTGGGGGCCCCAAGCAGGGCCCCCTATGCTGCCCCCTATTGATCCCTGCTCCTTGCCGTGCCTGCCATGGGGTGCAGGGATGAACGGCAACTCCCTTTCCTCAATGTGAGCAATGTAAACAATTACATTTTCTTGTTACTGTTAAATGTTCTAATTTTACAGCGTGTTTTATTTTATTTACGGAGGACTGTTTCTTTTTAACCGCAAGCACATCTGTATGAATGAGATCTGGACATATGTTTGGACACGTGTTTGAAGTGGATAATTTTACAGGGTGCTGCATAACTGCCTACAAAGTCAATATCAGACACTTTAAACTAAATATAAGAAGTTAATTATAGTATACATGTTTTCCTATGGTAGTTAAGGTTACAACGTATGCAGACAACAAGGCTTAAAAAGAGATCACAAACTTACTAAAATGTCTTAGTTAAGTTGTTTTTAGAGTAGTCTTGTCAAACCTCAATTCCAAAGCTATATTGGACCCAAAAAATCAATAGCGCACCTCTATGCAACACATGACATGACGCAATGCATTATTCAGGGTAAGTTAAGGTTAAATGCATCAGTGATGAATTCCAGTACTTATGTGGCTTGTTAAGTCGCTCCTACAGGCAACAGTAGCTATTCGTTGTAAAAGACCTGTTTACAATGCATTAAAATATATACTTATAGTGGGTTTGGGGGCAGCCCCTTGCTCTTAATGGCTTCCTAATCTATCTTGTTTCCCTGCTTCTTATTCTGTGGCTTCCCTCCCTATTTTTCGTTTGTCACGTCCCTGGAGCATTTCTTCTAACACTGTTTTGATTGAATGACTGGTGTGCTTCCACTACTTATATTCAGGAAACAACGTTATTCTTTTCTTTTAGCACTCCTTACGAGTGGCTTTGTTTTTGCTCTCAAGTTTATCACGCGCTCGCCATTAATTTTTGTTGTTGTTGTTAAATGTACAGGTCGGGAGTTGCCATGGTTCTTGTTGCTTTCCCAGGTCAGGACTAGTACTGATCTTGTGAATGTTCTGATAAGTGAAGTTCCTTCTACCCTCTTTCTCCAGGTCCATCCTCTTGCGCCGCTTGTGCAGTCTGATGGGTACAGTGTTCATGCTGCGATGTGTCACCATGTTTGTGACCTCCCTCTCAGTGCCTGGACAGCATCTTCAGTGCTCAGGAAAGGTACCGAAATATTGCCTATGGATTTGAAATGTTTGTGTGTGTGTCATCTTGGCTCAGAAATGTCTGAAAATATTTGTTTCTTACGAGCACAGATTGAAAGCTGGATTCACATTTTAGGTGATACTACTATCTTCAAATTATACAGAAAGCCTCCATATACATACATATTAGTTATCCGATCCAGAATGTTTTGTTTTTTAGTCCTTATACAATCCCCAGACGTACAACCAAAAATGGAAAATCACCGAATAAAGCCATCAACTTTGGCTTTCCATCGGACAACCGTACTACAGACTTGCCACTCAAAGTCCATCGCACTTGGGTAAATTATTGCATTGACAATTTGTCTGCTCCCGACCAACATTTAAAAAGACCACAGAACTCTGGTTCCTTCCTGCTTGCCCTCTTTGATTTCAACCAAAATTGACTGTTGACTACAACTGGGTGTGCCACAGTTTTTTCAAATCTTGTGTCCTACCATTCAAATGAGCTCCATTCCTTTTGAGACAATTCTTTGGCATCATCCACCAATTCCAGCTATCAAAAGTATTGTAGTTCTGGCCAGAAATCATCAAGACCTGGACAGGAGACAAATAAGCAAGCCATTCGCTCTGGAAGCTCCCAATTTGGCCATAGAATCACTTTGCCCTTCTGGAGCCTGGGGAGCTTCAGAGGAGTCCGGTATATATTATGGAGAGTCAAAAAATATATTCTTCCTAAGTGTAACAGGGGTGGTGGTTTTATAACGTATATTCATAAATACCTGCCCTACATCTTGGTGTTCCTGCATTGGCAGGACGCCTTTTCACAGTGGTACCATCTGGTCACTACTTTCTTTGTGGTGTTTGGCAATCTAAATTCAACCTTAGTCAGAATCCCCCCTTTGTTCAACCTTTACTTGTATGGAAGCTGTCCAGGACGTGCTATGCAAACATTTAAAAATCTAGATAAACATACCCGGTGTATTGAATGAGAAGAGTAACAACTTAATCGTCCTCTCAAATAACTTTTCTCACCAGAAATTCATTCTAGAAATCCGAGGGTGAGGCATTCCAGGGAAATCCCATATTGGCTTAACTTGCGTTAATACAGGATTCTAATCCTCGTTACTGAACAATGCATTTTGATGCAGCCAATAAAACGTTCAAGCTTATCTCTTGACATAGGGCAGAGAATATGTAGGAAATCCTCCATGGAGCAAGATCCTAACATGATGCAGAGGAGCAGATCCCACTTGGGCCAATCTGGGGATGTCACTAAATCTGAAATTCCATAACTGGAAAGCTCACTGATATAGCAGGACATCTAGCGACTCCAGCCCAACATTCTTGAAAGATCTCCAGATTTTCTTCTAAGACAACTTGACCTTTTTTCATACCCACACATTTGTTAGACACTTAATATATTAACACAAAGGGAATTTAAATGCGCATGTTAACACTGGAAAGACAACACTATTAAACTAGATGTGAAAACATTTTTTTTGCATATTAGTTTTGAAATAATATGCAAATGAACAGAGAGCAAGAATGCCTTGTATAAAGTGTTATCTCCTCCAACAATGTATAACCAGCGTGCAATTGATTGTCTATTTTTAATTCTGTTTCCCCATATAACAGTAATCAATTTTATTGATATATGTGGCTGAAAAGTCCCCTTTCAGTAATGTTGAAGTATTACTTCAATTTTCTTGGTAAAGTTCTGAGTTGATGTATTTATTCCTGCCATGGTCAAACACGATTATCAGTTCTTTATAGAAAGACCTCAATATACTTGAAGGCATTGATCTTTGGCTATAATTTCTGACAAATTGCTGTAAAAAGGACATTTACTTTTGAATTCTGAGAGCTTTCTTCTTCAGTGTTAAAAAAGCATTTGGTAAAAATTGAGTTAGCAGATTGCTTACCACATTTTCCAGTCTTTCACATCTCCATCTTCTTGCTTGAAAACTGTGTTTTTGGTGTGTATTTCCCATTGCAGACGAAGGTCTTATAGCTGTGAATTATGTGCAGGTTTTTTGTGAAGTGTGCTGCAGAAATACTGAGAACCATTTGTGCTACATCCTTACTGGAAGTTTGCAGGAGAGATCTATTTTAGTAGTAGATGTTCATAGCATACTTCGAGTTCACACTCGTCACTATTTTCATGCCGTTTATACTTGTTTGTGTTTGCAAGCATGAATCTGTCTTGGCATCCACTAATGCTCTATCTGTTTCCTCTTTAGCTGTATGGCAACATGTGGGCGAAGCTTCAGCGGGCTTTTGCCATTTGGAGTGGCTTTGGGATGACCCTGACTGGAGTACACACCTGTGGAGATTACATGTTCAGTGGCCATACAGTCGTCCTAACAATGCTGAACTTTTTTGTTACTGAATGTAAGTCTTGAGTAATTGAGATTGCCTCATTGGTACAATTTGATGGCAAAACTGGAATGTGGGTTCTTTCTTGGTGCTAAATTTCTTTTCTTTCACCAGATACCCCAAGAAGCTGGAACTTCTTGCACACCTTATCCTGGGTCCTGAATCTTTTTGGGATCTTCTTCATCCTTGCTGCTCACGAACACTATTCCATTGATGTATTCATCGCATTCTACATCACCACCAGACTCTTCTTGTACTATCATACCCTGGCCAACACTCGGGCCTACCAGCATAGCCGCCGAGCACGCATCTGGTTCCCAATGTTCTCCTTCTTTGAGTGCAACGTAAATGGCCCGGTGACCAACGAGTACTGCTGGCCCTTTTCTAAGCCTTCCATCATGAGGCGTCTTATTGGCTAGTTCAAGCCACACACCATCCAGAACAACAAATAAAATGTTTGACTACATTGCACCTGTGAAAGCGAGGTGGCGACTTATGAGCCGCTACAAAATTATTGTGTGGTAGAGAGTGGGCAGTGGTCAGTGCTCTACAATACTTATGCACAGCCAGCTCTCCCCAAAAGCAGGACTTCAACAGTAGGATGTAAGGGAAGTATGTGTGGTTACTGCTCAGCATTTATGCACTGCAGTGCAGGCCAACAAAGGCATTGCAGCCAGAATTTAACACACCCCATCCTCATGGAGAACGGATCAAATAGGGAAATGGACCGTTGTTCTTTTTTTGATCTTGTGACTCATAACACCAAAACGAGGCAGTAAGTGTTTTCCTATGCTGCCTGCGGGTACGGCCAGCCTTTCACCTGCCATGCAGCAACCTCTTGTGTTAATAGTTTAAAAAGCTTGGCTGTAGGGTGGAAGTAAATTCCATTTGGTTGGTATTTCTCACAGGGAGTTTCAACTTGTGGTTTGGTGTATGGCTTGGGGAGTTGAGGTTAGGATGGAAATTGATAGTTTTGTAAGGGTATTTGCAATATTGATAGACGACTGGGCCCAGTTTCCGAGAGGTAAACGTGAACTAGTGAACACTGTGATGTGCAGCAAGCACTGCTTGGGTAGTGAGTGGGATCAGGGCAGGCCCCAGTGCGGAAGGCTCACTGGTACATTTCTATTGCTTGCTATCCTGACGGAGAAGGGGAATCCTTCAGAGGCCATCATGACCTACCCTGCACCCCCTCCAACTCCCACCGGGGCTTAACAGCCATTGTGAAGAGAGCTGCAAGCAGAGCCCAGGAGAACTGGATGAATGGGGGCCTGCCCTCCTAGTATGACTTCAAGCGTCCTGGAAATCAAGCGCCTGCTCACTAATCAAGCCTCATGATCTAAACACGGGAGATTTAACAAAAATGCTGGCCGGGTGATATGGGAATCACTGTGAGAGTTGTGAGCTATGCATTTTAGGAGCAACAAATTGGTACATAAAAGTTGAACTCTCATCAGGTTGAAAGATGACTGCTTTGTGTTTGGGGAATATTCCTCCTGAGACATCGAAGCTCTAGTGTGTGTTTAGCATACTCCGGCAATAAGATCTTTAAGATTAAGTGGTACCCGTATTGTGAGTGCACCACCTAATTGAGACATGCCTCTTTGAGTTTCTTTCTTTCAGTTTTCTTCCGTATTTATTTTCCTCCATGGCATATGTGCGCTTTCTTCTGTCCTTTCTCTTTGTCTTGTCACTTCAGGGCATGGCCTTCCAATTCACTGAACATCATCTTTTTGAATTATTACAGCAGGTCTTCATCCCTCTGTTTTGTCTTTTGGGAGTGAATGCCTGAATTTTCTGAAATACTCCAGCTGGTACGAGCCTCGAGTTAGACAGATGGGTGCTTCCCTCTTGTTGATTTCTGGTTCTTCAATCTGCCACCCAGGCCTTGTAATGTTGAATAAAAGTAGGCTTGTCTATACCTTGAGTGACCATGTTGCAATAGCGTATGGCTGTAAGGGATCGTGCTATGTGCTTAGATAGAATTGTACCCCACTTATCAGGTGTGTAACTCCACATTGCCACCACTCTGTTCCACAAATAGAAGACCCATGGCTTCAGACTGCTTTTTCGAAGGCGAGGTTGGCTTTATTGAGCCTTATGGAGTTGCGGGTTCTGTTTGTCACTGAAGTCTTAATTTGATTGTCCTCGTAAAGCAGCAAGCTGAAACCCTCATGTGGAAATGTCTTATAGTGACCTTTTGAAAAGGGGTGGAAGTAGCCATGTATGTGTGTGCTGTGTTTTTCCATGGGGGATCATAATAGTATTGTGGATGATTCACCCTTCTATGTGTCACCTGAGCTACAACTCAAGAAATGATAAGCAGAGTGGTCATTCTTTCTGGTTACTTGTTCACTGCGATCACTTTGGGCAGTTGGCAGGCTGCAGGTTTGAGCAGGACAACTCCAAGTTCTCTACTCTTGACTACACTAGATGCCCTTCCTGCTGCTTCCACCCTTTAGGACTGATAAGCAGTGCCGCTGGCTTGTATCCCTTTCCCGCCTCTTCGCCGACATTGAAGTGGAGAAGAACACATTGCCTACGTCTTGTGTAGCCGAAGCGCTGGCTCAGTCGCTGGGATAGAACCACTTTAGCTTTTTCCCTATATGCTGCTTAAAAAAGCTTGGAACATTCCAGTAAAATTTCTAACGACCCATCGTTCAGCTTCTCCACATAATGCCCATCGAAGAGGTTGAAAGATTCTTGAAGGACAGGTGGTGCCTCACCCATGTTCAGTATTGAGCCAAGCTCATTGTTGGTGCAGTGTCCTACCACTTATGCCCCCTTAACTACTTTCCAGTCTGCCCTGCAATGGTATTCCACACAACTGTGTTAACCCTATGTCCATGAATTGCCATCAGCATAACAAGCAATTCAATGTTGAGCTAATTATGCATTAAGTGTAATTTTTAAGAACGCAGGCTTGAGTTACGTTCACATTGTGAACGAGTACCGGTGCAAATTGCTATCTTTTTTTCTGGTCAGTGAAGTAAATTGTCTTCTCTGTCCCAGACATCACTTCACCACAGAAGGTGCTGACTGGTTTACCCAGTTTTTGGTAAATGTGTGCAATACGTGAAAGGCTCAGTAAAAACAAAAAAGTTACCCAACGCTCCAAATCAAAAGACACCGTTGAGCATGTTCTTTCACAAAGCAAAGTTCCGGCCTCCATGATTCTTAGCCAAAGAGGCACAATGAAGGAGTAGTTGTTTTAGAGAGAACAGTTATTTTTCCAGTTTAGGACCAGAGAACACTTAGCATTTTTTGCAGTTTTCCGAGCATCCCAAACGTGTTACCAACAATTCCCTTCATCATCTTTCAAAAAAGCACCTTTAGACTGGCTCCTAGAAACAATTTACTAGTTGTAGTGTCATTTTTTTCAGAGTATATCTACAATTTCTCCCCCAAAATAAAACACAATCGTTGGCTTGTGTGAGCCCAGGGTGACTCTAAAATTTATAAAGGGGCTTTTAGTTTTTCAAATCCTGAACTGAGATTGTTTCTTGATTTGTAAAAGACATGCTCCAAAACAGGAAGATGATTTTTTTTTCCTGAGGTTTCTTGCATGGTCAGTCTCCTCTGTGTTTCTCAGTCCTGAAAGGAGATGCCCTTCTGTTAATTGTGGAACCCAATTGGAAAGAAATACACATGTAGCAGAATTGTGCTGCCCAGTGCCCAGGTAGGGTAATTCCAAATGTGAGTGAAGAGTTGTGCTCGCGTTTTGAGAAAGGACATGTAGTGTGAAGTGACTGGCCTGCTTAGTGTAGAAACTAGACACTCCGATTTGACATGGATGCGCTGCACTGAACAGCTGAAGGGAGCTTCCCTGTGTGGTGTGAGAGCTGTACCCAGTATGGGAGGTAGTCACTGCCCAGTATCTGAGAAAGGTGGATGCTTGTGGGGAGGCACTGCTGCTCAGTTTGCAAGTCGTTGTGGCCCAGTGTGGAGTGTGCTGACCAATCTGCTAAATTCTTTGCTTACTTTTGATAGGACCCTACCCTAATTATTAGATTCATACCAGTAGGAGGAAAGGGGGTTGGTGTATTGCTCCTTAAACCTTTTACTCCAAGCCTTATTCAGTGCTAATAGTAGCCTTCCTTAAGGTAGGCCTCGCTGGGCGATACAGTTGCAAAGATGTCGTTGTACAGGCCTGCTCAAAAGCTGGAAATTAATTTTGAGGAGTCCTTCGGTGAAACGAATCCACATAGTGCAAATGTGAGAATCTCCAAAAGCTATAAGGATGTGTTTCACTAAAGTACTCTAAAAAATTCATTTCCAGCATTTGAATAGGCCTCTACAACCAGATGACGTATGCTCTTTGCACATATATGGCCAGGTGAGGTCTATCAGTATGGTGAAGAGCAGTCTCTCAAACATAAGGCAGCATCTCTGTATGTCTTTAGTGTTACAGCAGGCCCATGTGTTTCTGGGTATGTATGATTGCGAGTATCTGTGGATGCATGGTAGTTTGCAGGCGTGTGCGCATGCTCTGTGCAGAAGAGACGCTCTGTTAAGGTTCAAGAAGAGCAATTCTGGCCACCTTAGCATTCGTGCAAAAATATATACTGTAGAGAAATTCTGGTAAGGGCCAAAGTTGCTGATGCTGACCCTCGTTTACACCCATGAAATTAATCTCTGTGACTCCTGTAAGACTAGGCAATGTTCGAGAATGTCCATGAACAGGAGAGATGGCACTGTCCCACAGCTGTCTGTAAATGGGAGCCAGAGGAAGATTAATATAGTCCGCAGTACTTGACACCAACTTCCTGTTGCAACATGTGCATGCTGTGATCTGAAGGTCTGCGGTCAGTGGTGAGACCTTAAGAAGGTTTCATAGGGTTTACTTTATACATTTCAAGTATATAATTAGGGGGTTATCGTTCTACATTCGGATTCATAGGGTTTGCAGTCAGCATTGCTGGTCATTGCTTACGTGTGAGCTTAGCACCATAAAGGTAGGGAATCTGATTCTAGTGCGTTAATTGTTGATTTTGTTTGGGTGGGTGGGTTGGGGGGTACTTTGGTGTCCGTTAATGAGAAGCTTTAGAGAGATTTCATTTTATCTGTAAAGTAACATTGCTGGTAACGTTGTAATTGCTCTACACTACAGGGACGCGTTTACTAAACCTGAATCAGTATTGATTTTTTTTTTTATCTGTATTTTACTTTGAAATCCGTTTTTTTAATTGCCTAAATGTCGTCTTTTTATTGATAAAATGTGGAGCAAACATCCAGTAGTGCATGGGCTTATTTTTGTTTACTAGTTACGTTTTGCGAAGAGTCCTTCTCATGACTTTAGTTGGACAAGAAACATGTAAGTAGCAAAATAGCTTAGTCAATGGTCAGGAGCACAATTTCTTGGCCACTGGGAATCACATTATTTTTCCTACCCTGCTAAAATCAGCTTTGGTAGTGATCGCATAAATTTGTTAGTTTAAGCCATATTCGACTTAGTGGGCCTTTTTACCACGAGTCAGCCAAGTGTGGCTTGCTTATTAACCTGTAACTCGATTGGTGATCCGCAGCGGCAGTACATATGGTAACACACATGTGCTTTGCCACCATCTAAGTTCGTCTAAAGAGTCCATTGAAGGTTAAGGCCAGAACGGCTCATATGTAAGGACCTTGGAGGGACAAAATGAAACCATAAAATCGTGGCATTCAGTTAGGAAAAGAAAAATGTGTAGTTAGTTTCCAGACAAGATACACTGCTTAAAAAGGTTGTTTAAAACGATCTGGCTTTTGGGGGACATGAGATTTATATTTTTATTTTATATTTTTCTTTCCTTCTAACTCGTATCAATATTTGAATCAGGGCCCAGGTTTATATTGAACAACAGCAAGCTGGTTGGAGCTAGGAGTTGTGCATTTTATACCAAACATTTCCTTCGTTTGTAGGAGTGACTCAGGTATTTTGTATGAAGCTGCCTCAGCATTGGGAGTCAGTTTTATTTAATCATAGGTCTAGCACCTAAAGTTAGGTAGTTTTCTAATCTCAATTTGCACATATACCTGCCTCACTGCGTCTACGTACACTAGGCCATAATTATTAAGTTAACAAAAAAAAGTGCATAGAACTTTATAGTAGAGCTTTGTACACAAGGACATCACTTATTGGATCACAAAATGCCCATAGCACCTAGAGACATTGTCGACGTTGGCTCCAAATGCTTTAAAATAAATCCCAAGGACTGTCAGGAAGTGGTGTAGCCACGCGGCCAACGTAAGTCTAAAAATCCCACATCTTTGGGAGGGATATTCGGTCTTCAGTGCTAGTGGTTAATGGGGGGGAGCTTCTTTTCTATTTAGGTCCCTTCATCTCAAGTGGAATCCACAGCAATATATTTTGTTAACTAGCCAGGCCAGCACAAAAGATGGATCTAGTTGCTGCACTGATCAGGCCCTGAAACTGATTGGAGTTGGGAAGAGTAAGGCCTAGAGCTAAAAAAAAAGAAAGAAAGAAAAACCATAACAATTAAGATAAAACTAAAACAAAAGCATCCTGCAAGAACAGAAATTGTGCCGAGTCAGATGAGCAGTTCTTTCCTCACAGTTGGCCTGGGAAGGCATTCTTTCAGATCTAGCGAAGGCCGAAAGTCATTGGGCCACGCCATCTTCAAGAACGACTTGTTCTCGTTGTTTATTGGCTATCATATAATATTTCAAGTTTTGTGAACTATACAAAACTTACCCTACATCAGCGCTTTGGAAGAAAAAAGCAGCTGCACTGCAATGATAGTTAATCTACAAATACCACTATGGGAAATATCCCTGCTACTGAGTAATGCTATTTCCCCTGGCAGTTTATGCGTTCAAATCTGTTTGCTGAAAGGGAATGTGCAACAAATGGCTAACTGACAACTTAAATGTGTTAACTGTAGGAAATTGCAATGGCAGAAAACCTAGGGTAGCCTTAATTTGCACGGCATCCTTGATTTGAAAATGAATGCCTGTATTGTTGCCACCCAATTTCAAAGTTACTGCGAAACCCATGTGAGACCATCAAACGCTGCAAAGGCTTGGTATGAAAATCTTACTCCTACCCCACAGATAATTCCTCTGGAGCTGGTAATTGCACACTCTTGCCTCTGGCTCTACTTTTGGTTGACTGTGTCGAGTAATTTCAAGAGTTTCCCAATTTGCCTAGGATACCATGCTTCTTATGTCCTTACATTAATGCTGTTGACATCCACGTCCCTTGTGTACATAGTTATACTGAGGGAAAGGTGGCAGTGAAATCAAGACGGCTGCAATGTTAGCATTAATCCCCAATAATCTATCTTTAGTACCAATCCTGTTCTTGACGCAGATGTAACACTTCATATGTCCGACATCTGTTGTTTTTTTTGTTTTTTTAAGTTTACCCCATCTGAAGGGCATGACTCTCGAGGCAAGGTTCTTTGCCCATGACAGTTGGTGGGAATATGTTCAGGATGTGATTTAAGTCTTTCATACTCTCAAATGGTTTTAGTTGATGGGGTCTAAGCATTGTCCTTCAACTCCATAGGCTTGGGGTTTAACATAAAGTGGTTGACATAGTTTTGATTTTTGAGGGGTTGGCTTGAGTTTCTTAAATGCGTTCTTTCACAATAGACCTTTAGTTTCAGGATAGATTTTAGGCATCCTGTTTTTTTGTTTTTACTCCGCAATGGGCCTGGACGATTTTGAGCAGCCCAATATTCCTCACTAAGCTGTGAATTTACACATTTTACTTGTTTGTGAGATATTGATAATATGAACTGAGGGAGTAGCCAATCTTACTAGAGCCTTAAACCACTAATAAGTAGGGTACAACAGGACACGATTGATCAAAGAAAGCCGTTCTGTACCCACCAGCCTATGATAGTCCTCAAACCATTGGTCAGCACCCTATGGAGTGAGCCTAAGGCTTTTGATTCAAATTTCCAGTACCCGGTCTTTGATTTTCACAGCTTTGCTAATTTATCTATTAGAAGGTTGTTAAGTATCAAACTTGTACTTTTATAGAAAAGGCCTTGTGAGAAGAGAAAACTGTTTGCTCAAAGCTAAATCCATTTTATTGAAGGGTTTCCTCTTTACACTTTATTGAACGGTTACAGTGTTACTTGAAGGTTTGAAGGTTTTCCAAAATGAAAAAACCTGGAATTATGTTTCTGAAAATGTTTGTTTGATTGACATTAAACTCAGATTTACATAATATATTGTTTTTATATCATTGTTGTATCAAAATGTGTTTGAAAAGCACTAAAAATAAAACATTTTAATTAATGTGAAGTATTTTATTCAAACAAACTATTGTTATCATTGGAGCAGTAGTTGCCTGAGGATCTTAAAGATTGATTGCTTATAAATCTTTGTTCCAGAAACCATTATCCTCGTTGTTCATTTCTCACATCATGCACGCCACAAAGTTGTTTTAAAAAAAAAAACGGATTTAACATTTACTGTTCTCGCTGGCCAATATTCTCAATAGCTCAGTTTGCAGCAGATGTTTTTGTTGAAAAATACAGCATCTCCCAAATGGTAAACGGCATTTCATTCCAGTGGGCATGTTCTTAGTTGTGTAGCAAGGTAATTTCATGTATTTGCTGAGGCGCACAAGAATTACTGTTTCAGAGCTTGCGCTATTCAGAATTCTGCTTTTTTTCCAGATTAATCATGTTTTTGTTTCTAAATAAACTCGACCCTCCTAAAATATTCAGTAACTCTGCTTCTTGGCTCTAGATAGTAAACATTGGCAATTGATATGTGAACTGCCAAGCGCTACATGGGACAACATTTATTATTACTACTATTTGCATTTGTAAAGCGCATCATTCACCTGACAGGTATCATGGCACTAGCAACTGCCTTAAACGCATAAAACCTTCCTCCAACTGAAACAGAGGTTTTGCAGCGTGAATCTTTGCTGGATTCACTATGCTGTGCATTATTCCCCCCTCTAGTGGTTGGGTCCGTAATTGTAGTATTTCCTCTTTTTTTCCCGTGGCCTGGTGGGCGTAGACATACCACCATTTGGTGTCCTTCAGTGACGTCGACGTGCTTCCTCCGGGAACTCCCACCTTTGGTCGCCATCTTCAGATTATTTTTTTCCGCTGTTGAGTCTGGATCAAGAGGGGAGGAGCCCCAGAACTTTGGAGAGAAGAATCCACGAATTGACTAGAAGAACAGGAAAACAACTTATCGACACACCTACCTTCGAGCAGGCGAACCGGGACGCAGAGAAGAGGAAAAGAACACCAAAACCTCGACTTCCAACAGAGAATGCGCACACAGGGGGCTCCCTGGGTGATGTAATGGACAAGACACCACTCAAGTCCCGCCGCTGTTGCCACCACAAGTACACACAGAAGGACCAGCATCCAGTCTGTAACCGTTGCCTGCCACTCTAACACCGCTCCGAAAACTGCAGCGTTTGCTCGGTGTTCATCCCAAAGACCATGAGGGTAAGGGAAAGGCAAAGGGGAGCGAATTACAGCATGCAGGGTCAAGGACCACCACCTTTGCTTCGAGACCTGGGCCTCTCCAGGGAGGAAGAGGACAACGTTGCCGAAGGGCGACAAGGACGCGCACGTCCAAGCCATCAATAAAAGCGCTCCAAAGGAGGTAAGAGAGACAGCGCCCCTGAGACAGTCCACAGAGCCCCGTAGGAGTGACTCCAAGTCCTCAAAAACAGCCCTGGCGTCGAAAATTTCGGCTGCTCCTTTGACGGACTCTCAGATGGCGAAAACCCTGGATAAGAATAAGTCGTCCAAGAGCAGTCACAAGAAATACTCCTCAACGTCTAAGAAAGAGCGGGTGAAGCAAGCTTTGACTTCAACGTCGACAAGCGCCAAGAGAAAGCCTGAAAATTTCGATGCCTAAGCACAAGCGTTGGAGCTCGAGAAGAAAAAGAAGAGGATCGAAGCAGAAATGACAAGTATCTTGCAGCGCAAGAGATTTTGACGTGACAATGAAGCAATTCAAGATCCCGCAGAAACCACAACACTTCCCGAAAGAGACCTCGAGGAACTACAGGTTCCTACAACCCCAGAACTGGCTGACGAAAAGGACGACGAAGAATACTACTTCGAATAAGAGGACCAAACCTATCACGGTTCGGCGACCTCGGAGACATAATACATTCAGTGGCAAGATCCCGATACCGACTCTCCAGAAGAAGGGGTAGATACATACCCTTTGAGGCCCTCATTCCCCCCACGCCCCCCCCCCCCGACGACATCGGGATGTGCAATCAGGTAATAAAGAAGGCTGCTGACACCTATGGAGTACAGCTAGAGGAGGAAACGCCACAGTCATCCTTTCTCCTAGAAACCTTACTGCCCACACAAACAAGAAGCCAATTCCTGCCCACGCTCCCGTGTGCTGGACCAGGGAAAAGAAGCTTTCAAGGAACCTGACACATGCAAGGCAGGAAAACCAAGTGGTGAGCAAAAATGCAAGCACTCCTCCAAGGACCCAATGTGCATCAGGGGTTCAGTGCCTGCTGACTCAATAATAGCTTCCACAGCCAGAAAGAGGGCTAATGTACCCACTAACGTGGGCCCACCACCAGACAAGGAGTGCAAAGAATGGATCTCACAGGAAGGAAAGTGGAACAAAGTGCCGCCATTCTGCGGTGCATAGCCAACTCTAGTGCCTTGATCAATAGGCATGCATACCAGCACTGGCAGGAGGTAGGCAAACTGCTCAATAATCTGCCAGCCCAGGGCAAGACACTTGGTGGAGGAGGGGACGAACATGGCCAATACATGTTTAAATCAGCCCTAGATGCTGCGGAGACAGCAAGCAGACAAATGATGATCGGAGTTACAGAGAGAAGACACGCCTGGCTACGAATCTCAAGGTTCAAACCAGAGGTTCAAAGTAATATCTTGAACACTCCGTTCAATGGAGAACAACTGTTCGGAACAGCGGTGGATGACGAGCTAATTTAGCTGAAAAAAGAACATGAAACAGCAAGGTCCATGGGCGCTCAATAAATTCAGAGGTATGCGTAGGGGGGGACACCATCGGGAAGACCAACAGGCAGAGGTAACCACCAGCCAGTAGCCTCACACCAGACCTTTCAACAAGGTGACCAAGGAGGGAACCAGGGTCAGCAACAGGGCCAACAACAGCAAGATTGGCAATAGCAACAGCAATCCCTCCGAGGGCGTACTCGAGGAAGAGGCCAACTGCAGATAGGGGGACAGCAGCCTACCTCCAAGTGACTGCACTACAGCCTTGGCGCACACTCTTTAGAGGATTACATCCGACAAATAGATATTAAACGTAATTCGATATGGATACTGCAAAGAACTGGCAAAACAACCGCCATGCAAAAAAACAAAGAACAAGGTTCATTCAAAGAGAGAACTGTCTCATTTGCTCGAAGAGGCACAAGAACTTCTACACAGGGTGCCATAGAGAGGGTGCCTTACAAGGAAAGGATAAAGGGGGTTTATTCCACGTACTTCCTCACACAAAAGGTGGACGGAACATTAAGACCTATACTAGACTTTAGGTTCCTAAACAAGTCATTAAGACACAGAAATTCAAGCTGACATCCTTACAAGAGGTGATACTTCGATACAGGTAGGGGACTACATGGCAACTATAGATCTAAAGGATGCTTACTTGCACATCCCCATGAACAACAGACAAAAAAACCTACTCCGATTCGTCATTGACAAGGTGCACTACCAATTCACGGTGCTAGCGTTTCGACTCAAGTCCGCACCAAGAGTGTTCACAAAATTTCTAGCAGCAGTAGCAGCCCACCTAAGAAAGCAGGGAATACACGTTTACTCATACCTAGACGACTGGTTAGTAAGGGCAAGCACATGCATCCTTTGCAAACAGCACATAGAGAGGGTATTAGAGACCTTGTTCGAGCTCGGTTTCTCAATACATTGGGAAAAATAATCAATAACACCAGAACAAGTAAAGATATTCTTAGAGGCAGAAATCAACACAACAGTAGGGAAGGTGTTCCTAAGCTCAAAGAGGACAGGAGCAATTCTGAAAGAGACACATCTTTACCGCAAGGGGCAAGCTCTCATAGTAAGGACAGTGGGGAAACTACTAGGGATGATGGCTTCATGCATTCATCTAGTCCCAAACATCCGACTGCGCATGAGACCATTCCAGGAATGGATTCAGCAACAATGGTCACAGGCAACAGGGAGTTGGGAGGATCTAGTGGTTGTCACACAGTTATTCAGGAGATTACATGGTGGTACAGGAAGAACATAACACAGGGCAGACCTTTCACACAACCAACTCCAACAGTGACCATTACAACAGACTCTTCCCAAATGGGGTGGGGAGCCCACATGAACAACCTCAGGGTGAGGGGTTTATGGACCCAGCAGGATGCGATAAAACACATCAACTTCCTAGAATTAAAAACTGTGTTACTAGTCTTAAAAGCCTTTCAGAAGGCGCCTTACTGAAAGAGGGTGTTGATTCAAACAGACAATACAACCACAATGTTTTACATCAACAAACAAGGAGGAACACAATCATTAACACTGTCGATCCTAGCCCAGGAGCTATGGAGATGGGCTATCCCAAGGAACATAGACCTATTAGCAATCCATTTTCCAGGGAAGGACAATGTAGAAGCAGACAGACTGAGCAGACAAACATCAGCATCCCACAAATGGGAGATGAATCAATTATAAATTCTGAAAATCTTCAAAAAATGGGGGACCCCGCAAATTGACCTATTTGCAACACCCCAAAATGCCAAAACTTCGCATCCAGACAACCATGCTCACAGTACCTAGGAATGCGCTGTGGATAGACTGGTCAGGGACATTTGCTTACGCATTTTTCCCCGATACCGCTGCTGCACAAGGTACTCAACAAGTGCAGGACCAGCCGCATGACACTAATCCTCATAGCACCAAAATAGGCCAGGCAAACCTGGTTCTCACTGATAATGGAAATGTTGCAAGGCACGAGCTCCCCAACTGGAAGGACCTCCTAACTCTGCAAAATGGAAAGGTGTTACACCCAGAACCAAAAAGCCTAAGTCTGGAGGTGTGGCTCCTTAAGACTTTGAATTTTCTCACCTCAAACTACCAGAGAGCACAATGGCAGTACTCAGAGAGGCAAGAAGATTTACAACAAGAAAGTCATACACAGCAAAATGGAAACTCTTTTCACTTTGGTGCCATAGGGAAAAACTTTCAAGAAAGATCGCAAGGGATTCAGCAGTACTAAGATATTTAATATATTTGATACAGGAGAAACTAAGCTACACATCTATAAGGGTACACTTGGCAGCAATCGTAGCTTACACAAGAGGAGAAATAGGAAAGAGTTTCTTCACATCACAAGTGGTCAAGAGATTTCTTGAAGGAGCAAAAAGGATAGCACCTCCAAAGAGGGTGCCACCACCACATGGAACCTCAACGTGGTACTCGCTGAAATGATGAATGCACCATTCAAGCCAATACACAAGGCAACTTTACAGATGCTCACGCTAAAAACGACATTTTTAGTGGCAATAACATTACTACCTAGAGTAAGTGAATTGCAGGCTCTAACACTACAAGAGCCCTACTTCCAAATACACAATGACAGAATCGTCATGAGAATGTATCTACATTTTATGCCAAAGGTGGTTTCTAAGTTCCATATTAACCAAACGATACAAATACCAAGTTTTTTCCAAAACCCAAGTAAAACCCTGGACGCCAGAAGGGCGGTCATGTACTACATTGAGCGAACAAAGGAATGCAGGAAAACAAAGCAATTCTTTGTTTCCTTTGGAAACAGTTTTCTGGGATGACCAGTCACAAAGAATACCATTGCAAGATGGATCGCACAAGCCATGCAGTTGTGCCACAAACAGCCAGGTCAAACCTTGCAAGGAGCCCTGCACGCTCACTAACAAGGAGGAAGGAGCAACAGTGGCTTTCCTAGCAAACACACCAATTGAGGATATTTGCAAAGCACCAACATGGTCTCCAGTGCACACGTTCACAGAGCACTACTTTGTGGAAATTCAGATAAACAAGGAAGCATAATTAGGACAGATGGTCTTACAACATATATTCAAAAACCAGCATTCATCTTCCACCCAGCCACCACTAGACTAGCAAACCTCTACAAAGTCTATGCACAGCATAATGAATACAGAAAAGATTCATGCTGCAAAACGTATAGTTTCTTACCTGTCTGTGTAGTTTTGCAGCTTGAAGACTTCTGGATTTACTAGGGAACCCACCCACCTCCACCAAGAAGATGACACAGGAGGAATAAACAAGGGGAAACTAGAAATAAAATCCAAAGATAACGACCAAAGGTGGGAACATGTCGACGTCCCCGAAGGACACAAAATGGTGGTATGTCGACGCCCACCAGACCACGAGAAAAAAAAAAAGAGAACAAATGATACCATTTCGGACACAACCACTAGATGGCGGAATAATGCACAGCATAGTGAATCCAGAAAAGTCTTCAAGCTGCATAACTACACTGAAAGGTAAGAAATTATACGGCACACTGGCTTAGATACCTCTACTTAGGAAAGAGCCATGTTTTTATATTCTTTCCAAAGCTGATCAAATTTCCAATAGCTCTGTGCGAGTTTGGTAGATTATGCCATATTTGAGCTGCCTTGACTTGAAAGTGTCTACCGCCAGACGTTGTTTTCCTGAAACTTAAAACACAGACTAGGTTAGCTGAGGAAGACCGTAGTAGCCTCCTGAGGTCTATAATGACAACATTTCCTTAGTGGTAGACTCTGCCCTTTTCCATTGATTGCTTTATGGACCACATACATTGCTTTAAAAATACTTCTTCGTCTGATTGCTAGCCAGTGAAGCTCTCTCAAAGTGCTCGAAGCAGAGTCCAGTCTATATTTGTTCAGTGATAGTTTAGCAGCCAATACTTGTACCAGGTCTAACCTTTTAAGTAGATAATCTGGGGCTCCAAGTAGAAGTGTGTTGCAGTAGTCGATTCTGTTAGGACCGTACATTAAACTACTATTTTTCTAGCTGGCTGTGGTAATAGTGGGAAAAAAAATTGTAGGTTTCTCCAATCCACGGCAGGAAGCCACAGTTTAATGTGGATTTCCATGGATAATTTCTCCTTAATATATATTCCTAAATTACAGACTGTCTGGGCTGTTATAAGATTCTCAGCACTGGTCCAGGTCCAAATGTTGCTCAGGAGAGAGTATTGCACTTTGGTCGGGGTGTAACCCTGAAACTGTTTTACTACCATTAAATTTGAGTGTGTCCCTCCTAAGTCAGTTTGCCATCTCTGTGAGGCAGAAATGTAGTTTATCTGGGTTGTGCTGTTATTATCGAGGGACAGAATTAGCAGGGTGTCATCTGCATTATTTATAAATTAAATCCCAAAGTATTTAATCAAAGTCAGCAGTGGGCTTAGATAAACACTAAAAAGTAGGTGGCTCAAGGCTGGCCGATCCTTTGGGTACTCTGTAGGTAGTTTCCTCAAACTCTGCTTGAATAGAGGAAGAGATATTGCTTGATGTCTGTCTGTCGGATAGGTAAGACTCAACCCACTTCATTGGGTGCCTTCCACCTTTACCTCTTTCAGTCTGCTATTTCAGAGATTATACGCCAGAAAGTACTTCAAAGGTAAAGCAACTCCTACAACATAGGGCCTTAGTACGATGTTGGTCGGAAACTAAACTGCCGGACTCCTTGTCCGATTCAGTTACACCGACTCACGTCTGCATTTCCACCTGACCGATCATGATGCTTCAGGACACCGTTCGGAAGGACTGCCATTGACTTCAATGGGAGCCTGGGTTCCGACCAACAACATTGGCCCCTATGAGAAAAATGAGTGCCTGCCACACTGTGCATGGTTTTACAGGCGCCCACTTTGGTACCCCCTTGATCCCAAACGGGAGTAATCAGGATGAAGAGGTGCCTGTTAGGGGTCCCCAAATTCAGTTTCTGACAGCCATTCTGTGTCAGACAGACCGAGTTGGATCGGCTGTTGCAATCCGACATCATAATCTGTCGCTCAAAAATGCTGTCCGTAAAGCTGTGCGAATTGGCTCCGACCGACACAGATTTTCTGAGAGCCGGTCGGAAACTATTCGGAATGTTCAAACGCTTTTACTTTCGACCGCAAGCATCTTAATCAGTCAGTCGAAATTGTTTCTGACCGAGTCGGGCGGATGGGTTCCGACATGTTGTAGGGGAATTAGACTGTCGGTCGGAGGCATTCCGACCGACATCGTAGTCGGCCCCCTAGTTGCTATGCCATAGTTCTTGGGAATTTTAACATATGAGATGGCACTTACAAGGTATTTGTTTTACTTATGGTATTTACTAGAATGTTTATACACTACAAGACTATACTTAATATATTCCACCTGCAAGTCAGCATTTATGATAACTCGGAGGCAATATGTTTAAGTCACTTGAATGTTACTTATGAACAGGGTCACTGGAATTATGTGGGGGACCAAATTATGCAGCAGTGTTGATTAATTATGCGCCCAAGGTAGCTTATGAGGCATAATACTGCACATTCCTTGGCAGAATTATGCCACTGTTTGCATTTGTACACATTAACATTGTCCGGGTGAAAGTTTCACCACATTAGTATCAGTTTAAAACCTAAATATATCACTAAGCATCACATCACAAGGATGAAAGGTCCTGCAACAGCAGAACAACACATGTTGCACTGTTTTTAGTAACATTTGATCTGTACTAGCTAGAAACATTTGTTAAGTTAAAATCTGCAGTTTATGCAGAAGATTATGGAAAATGTGGCAAACCTATAATTATACAGAAAATACAGCAGCAGTTACATTATTCCAGTGGCCCTTCTTATGAGGCATAACGTCTGAGGCAATTATAGGCTTCTAGGTAGAACAGGAAACTAGCAATACAACTTTTACTTTTGAAAATGTGATCCTTTACTTATTGTCAAAGACAATTTTATCTCAGTTTGGCTTGAGGTTGTAAAGTGTTTATTGTAAAAAGTGGTACAAACAAGAGGGAGGTAGAAGAATAAAGAACTGCTATATGACCTTCCTAGTTTAATGCATACAAATACCACAAAAGATCTAGCCAGCCAATATGGAATGGAAATATGCCTGAAACTTTGATCTAGCGTGCACAGAACCTCTTCAAGTGACCACTACATAATTTTAAAAAAGGACTCTCAACCCCTTTTTGTGGCAGGCTTAATAAGAAATGCATACGGCTGGGTCCAAACTGGAGAGGTGTGGCGAGCAAAATAGAGATGGATTCAACCCACATCTGTGACGGGGTGAATGTTTGACAATGTTCAGCATTCCGTCCATCATCTTTTTGTGTTGCATTTTCACCCTTGGTGGGAATGGTATACCTAGACGTTGGTCCCGTGCTCGCTGCGCCACTGGTTTCACAGAGGCCAGGCTGGGTGATCGCCATAAGGAAAAATAGGTTTTTAGAATGTCTAACTAGATACACATGCTCTGCATACTCCTTTCATCTAGTGTTAGGCTCTGACATTTGCAAGTTGTTTTTCTTCAAAGATGTCTTTCAAGTCCTGAGGTCTCAGTGACTTCTATGTTCCTGGACGTGCATGTGCAAAGACTCCATTGTTAGATTGGCATCTGGCTCAGACATTATAAGTGTTGCTTCCAGTCTCTACAAGTTTTTCATTTCCTGTCATGGCTTCAGAGTCCATTGCCTTCCATCCCTTCCATCTTTGTCCCCAGTCTACCTTCAGAGAATGAAGACGATCTGAAGTGATAGAACGGACGCCCTTTAGAAGATGCCCACAGTGCCAGCCTAAATACCCCATGTCTGATGTCCACATCGGATGGTGAGAACTGGTAGGACTCCTGTTCTGCATTCCACAACAAGAAAGCTCAGTGTCAGCAAAGAGGCAGATGGTGGACCCACAGTAGAATGTCTAATTCCTCATCTGAGATGCCAGAACTCTTCGGTGAGGCTAACCCTCTCTGTGTCAAAGAACGAGAATCATGTCGTCACCTGACCTCTTAGCGCGCCAACCGAGTCCCAAGATCCGATGAGTCTGAGCCAGAGAAGGAGGAACTTGTGGAAGAAAAGACATCCAATGGCTCTCCATTCACTCCCATTGGCTCCAGTCCTTACTTATAGCCCATGCCTTGCATGTGTACTGCTGATATGCAAGACTTTTTCAAAGCCCGGAAATGGCCGCTCGTCTGAGCCGAGCACCACCCCTCCAGAGGAAGAGTGTGGAGTGCTGTTCAACAAAGCTTCGAAGCCAAGGAAAGATTCAGGCCAGAGTCTGAGGACACCTGTCTGTGATGAAGAAGTGTGGCTCAGGGGTTAGAGGCGGCAGACCCGGGGTTAGAGGCGGCAGACCCGGAAGCTGAGATCGGTCCTGGACCAGGGTTCAATTCCCCGCCTCGGCGGGTCTTGGGCTCAAAAATTCCACGGACTCGATAATTCTCGCTCCGGTGCCTACTTGACTCACGGGTTCACACTCTGCGACTCTGGGCATAACTTGCTTAATCTCCACTACGGCCCCTCGCGGCGGGATGCCTGGCTTTCACCTTGTGGATACCCTGCTGTGGTTATATCACAGGGGAATACCAGGACGGGTTCCCAAGGCAAGCGCCTTGATGCCTTCGGGTGCTACGTGCGCTATATAAATTGTAATACATTTACATTTACAACTATTGAAGCTGGTGTTATCCTCAAAGCTGAAAGCACCATTGACACTGAAACTGCTGCTGTTGATGCCAAAACTACAGTCAACTCTGTAGTTCCTCTCACTTCTCACAACATCGAAGAAAGCCCAATTCACGAGGGACTGCAACAAGAGCTGGACAAAAGACAGGAATGTCATCATCCACCTGCGCATTGGCAACATTTCTGCTTCAGAGAATACCCTTCCAAAGAAGTGCAGGGTTGCTTTCAAGTAAGTCCCGCCACCAGACATACCTGTGCCTCCTTTCCCCCGCCCCCAAAGAGGCTTAAGGACAAAGTTTCTGCTTTGTCTCTTCCGGTACCACCACCACTCTCACCTAGGACTTTGCCTCTGGCATCACTTAAGTCCTACTTTGACATATGCCTCTATTTCCTGGCTGAAGACTTTTTCCCAAACAACCCTTGCCTCTCAGAAGATCCTTGGGACAATTATGATGTGGACCGTCAGGCAGACCCATATCTAGAACATGTCCCAGTCATGGCCTCCCTGCGGGATACCTCAACGGCATACCACAGTGTTATTCAAAAGCGTCCGCCTACCATAAAGTGGATTTCTACATCACCCTCATGGATGACTTTTTGGTGGAGAGGCTCTCAAAAACAGTGTGTTCTGTCCAGTACTTTCCCATGTGCCTACCTGAGCAATGTTGCAAAAAGGTGGGAGGAACTTGAAAGGTAAGCCATCTGCAGTACTACTATTAGGTTTGCCCTCCTAGAGTCAGCTGATACAGCAGCCAGAGGAGTGAACATCTCCCTCATCTACTTGCACCACTCCTGGCTCTTTGTGTCCATGTTCAAGCCAGAGGTACAACAGCACGTTTCTGTTTGATGGGGAGCACCTGTTCGGACCTCAGCTAGACACCATGCTTGAGAATATGAAGAAAGGTGCAGACTCCTAAAGCAATCAATTCCCTCCAGCTCCCTTTCGGCAGGGACTCCTTTTCTGAAGCAACAGACTACAAGTGGGTCCAAGGCCTCTTCCCAAGTCCTACATGCAGCAAGGTTATCACCAACAGAGTGCCAGAGGCTTCTCAAGAGGCTCCTTCTGGGGGTAATAGTTCCAAAGGCTGGGGCAGAGATACTCCCAGTAAAGGAACCTCTGCCTATAAGGACTGACTTACCTAGCATCCCCCATCACACAACACCTTTCGTAGGGAGACTTCAGGGATGTATTCCCTGTGAAGAAGAGATCACCACTGACCAATGGGTCCTATCAATCATTGAGTATGACTGGTGCCTATAGGTTTCCTCAATCCCTCCAAGCATAGCACTTCCAGTCCAGAACATCTCATGCTACTGCAAGAGGAGATTCAGGTGATCTTACTCAAAGGAGCCATAGAGCCAGTGCCCTGTCAGCACCAGGCCAAGGCGTCTGCTCTCTATACTTCCTAATTTCCAAGAAGGTCAGATCTCTCAGACCAATGTTCGACCTTCGCCCTCTCAACAGATGCATCCTGTCATAACATTGCCATATGGTCACCCTACAGGATGTCATCACCCTGCTTGAGCAAAGCTACTTCATGGCCACCCGGGAACGGAAGGATGGAATTTTACATCGCAATTCTTGAGCTCATCAGCGCTGCCTCTGCTTCATGGTAAGTGGTCATCAATACCAGTTAAGATGCTGCTCTTTGGTGTCCCCACGCCTTCAAGGGTCTTCACCAAGTCTTTAGTGGTGGAAGCCGCCCGCCTCCTTCCCGGACCTATAGTACTCGCTAATCCAGGGTGCAAGCAGACCGTAATCTCTAGCCCACATCCAGACTGCAATCTACCTCATGTACAGTATAGAGTTCACAGTGAATGCTCGAAATCTCTCATGGAATCACTCCCAAGTCTAACCCTTACTAGGTCAGGCCTCAACTCCGTTGTGGGCAAATCTTTCCCCAGCCTCAGAGGGTGCAAGCATTCCAACAGCTTCCACCTCTTTTTCAGCCACTCTTTCACCTCCAGTTCGCACAGTAATGCACCCTTTATGAATGATGGCTTCATGCATTGCCAGACTTCATAAGTGCTCGCTTCAGGAGTGCCTCTCAGCCCAGTGGTCAGAAGCATGGGGCCAGTTGGAGGATCTAGTGTTGGTAAGGACCAACACCAATCGCTCACTGCAATGGTGGAACAGCAGCAGTTGCTTGCAGGGCAGGTCCTTTGCATAACTAGTTCCACAGGTAACCATCACCATGGACGCATCTTTAGACCGCTGGGGAGCAGACCTCAGTGACATGACAGTCCAGTGCCTGGGGGCCATATCATTAACAGAGTCCTCACCCCAACCACTAAAAATGTTTAGTCATTCATCTAGTTCTCAAAGCCTTTATTTCAACAGACTCCAGGCAAGATAGTTCTTGTGCACACAGATAACATGACTGCGATGTTCTATCTTCGAAAATTAGGAGGAACGCATTGGCCTTAGCGTAGCACATCTGGTGCTGGGACATCCATCATCAAGTTCATCTCCTAGCAGATTAACTTCTGGCAGTGGACCATGACTTTACAGACCTGGCCAGTAGGAGGCAGCAACAGGTCCACGAATGGGAACTCCACTTACTCCCTTACTTCCAGAGATGGGGCACCCCAAACATGGACCTTTTTGCCACATACAAAACACAAAAGGCCCAAATTTTGCACCCCATTTCTGCACCCCCATTCCATGAGCACTGTGCTGTTGATAAACTGGTCAGGGATCTTTTCCTATGCTTATTCTCTTTGCCCACTGATGCAATATGTGGTCAGGAAGCTGAGGAAAACATCCCTCACTTCTCCTGTTGGCTTCAATGTAGGCCAGGCAACCATGGTTCTCTACCCTTCCCGAAATGTCCCTTGCCCCTCACGGGAAGCTCCCCAACAGGCCAGACCTTCTCGCACAAAAACACATTGAAGTCAGACACCCAGACCACTTGATCTGATGATTTTGCTCCTAGCGGGCTGTAGTTTGGTTACCTTGGTTTACCTAATTAAGCTGGGCGTGGGGGAACAATTCGCGAGTTGCTCTGCCTTTAGTAGCTCACAATGATTTCACTGATCAGAAGTAGCTCCCATTACGGAAAAGGTTGGAGACCCCTGACCTAAAGAGTGAATGGACATACTTTGAGAAGCTGGTGGGCCCTCTACATGCACCTACTAAGCTGCTAAGTTGAAGCGTTTTGTCCAATATTGTACTCCAAAAGATATAAACCCTCTTGCCCGTACGGTAAAAAACGATTTCCTTTTATACTTACAAAAGTCATTCCTACACATCAATTAGGCTCCAACTTGCTGCCATTGCTGCATATATGCAGAACAGGGGACACTATATCCTCCTCAAAATCTCTGTAGTTAAAGTGAGGGCCTTAAACTTGTTATTCCACCAAGGGTCCTTCCAGCCCCATTCTGGAATCTCAATATCTGAAAGAAACAGGTTAGTATTAGATTCCTTACCTTAGAATATCCCCAGGCGTCAGACTGGATCCGGAAACTTTTGCGTAGCAGTACCCCTACGCGTCAGTAGGCGTCGTCTGAGCTCGGTGTCCGTCGTCGGCGTAGTTTGTGCCGGGATGACGTCGCCAGAGTACTTAGACGCCGCCTTCGCGCGCTGACGTCAGTTCTTCTTTTTTCCGCACCAGCTAAGCGCAGATCCGGAGAAGTAGTACCCTTTTAGTCATTTTTTGACTAAAACTTTGATCTTTTTGTATCTGTTTTTCAAGTCGATTGACTCAGACGGTGCCGGTAGGGATGCCCGGGTTGAAACCCTGCTCCAAGTGCAGCCGATTGATGTCGGTTACCGACCCCCAACGCCGGTGTCTTCAGTGTCTAGGCCTCGACCACGACGACCGAACCTGCTCCGACTGCCGGGCCCTGACGTCTAAGGCTAGGCGGAAGCGGTCCCCCAAGCGACTTGAGCTCCTGCAGTCGGTCCCGCGCCGTTCGAGGTCCCGGTCCCACAGGAGGTCGAGGGACCGATCGCGGGGTCGGAGCCCTCGTAGTTCCGAAAGTCTGCATCGGTCTTCGGGATCAAGATCCTCAGGTAAGAGGCATGAGAGGTCGGAAAGGCGTCATCGCTCTTCCGACCCACCCCAACACTCCGACGACGCGGCCGGGGTTTCGGGTGACACCACCCACGCGGCTCCGACGGAGTCGCGGGCGTCGCAACCTGACCCATACTTTCCGGTCCCCGGGCATGACACGACGACAGAGGAGATCGAGCGGTATCTCATGGTCATGAGGTCTCTCCCTCCTCCGCCGGGTTCCGTGGCGCCTTCGGGCCCAGTGGCCCCGGCTGGGGGGCCTAACGGGTCGGGTGTTCGGCTCCGTCGTCGTCGGGTGCTTCAGCCCCGGCGGAGACTTCGGTCCCGGCACCGCAGGCTCTCACTGGATCTGGATCCGGGTCGTCGCCGGTCGACTTCACGACCTCACCGGTGCCGGGCCCTAGGATGTCGCCTCCGGCCGACGCCGTCCCCGATCCTGCCCTCGATTCGGTTCCGGCGCTGGACGACGTTGTTTGGAGACTTTTACTTCCATGAACCGGCCCCATCCTTTGAACCTGCCTACCAGGAGATGGGTGACGAGGGAGATTGGGAGGGGTCTGAGGACCCTCTTACACGGTATTGTCAGTCTCCGCAGGACTGGACAGGTGAGCTTGGGACTGCCAGTGGGCTGGACACCTCGCCAGACACTAGTTTTGTCTCCCCTCCCACCGTGGAAACCGCCGGGGAGGCGGTCGGGGACAACGGCGAGGCCAGTCCGCACCTTCCCCACGCAGCATCCGCCTCTAAAGCCTCCAGGTCCGTGCTTTCGGGCCAATGTGATGCCAGTGGAGGGCAGGGTTCGCCATCACCACTTCCACTGGCGCACTGTCACTTCGGACAGGTGGGTGTTGCAAATCGTCCGAAGGGGCTACTCCCTCACCTTCAAGACGACCCCTCCAGCCATGCCACCACAATTCCACCATGTGTCGGGCGAACACTTGCAACTTCAGCAAGGCGAGGTTTTGGCCCTCTTTGCCAAGGGGACCATCGAGCGCGTTCCTGGGCCGGACGTAGGGTGTGGTTGTTATCCCACTACTTTCTGGTACCCAAGAAAGGCAAAGGGGGCCTACTCCCTATCTTGGACCTACGGAAGGTCAACACCTTCCTCCGGAAAGAGAAGTTCAAGATGCTGACACTGGCTCAGGTCTTAGCTGCCCTGGACCCAGGAGATTGGATGGTAGCGTTGGACTTGCAGGACGCTTATTTCCACATTCCCGTTCTGCTGGCCCACCGGCGGTACCTGCGGTTCACGGTAGGCCACAAGCACTTTCAGTTTACCGTGCTCCCCTTCGGCCTTACCAGCGCCCCACGGGTGTTCACGAAGGTGATGGCGGTGGTCGCAGCTCATCTGCGCAGGTTAGGGGTTTTAGTCTTCCCCTACCTCGACGACTGGTTGTTGAAGGCTGGCTCGCCCCAGGTAGTCGTCAGCCACCTCCAGACAACGGCAGATCTCCTGCACCAGCTGGGGTTTTCCATCAATGTGCTGACGTCACACCTGTGCCCCTCTCAAAAGCTCCTCTTCATCGGAGCGGTTCACGACTCGGCGCAGTTTCGGGTTTATCCTCCCGAACAGCGGGTTCGGGATATTCAGGCTCTGATTCCAATCTTTCAGCCTTTATCCCGGGCCTCAGTCAGGTTGACGCTGCGGCTTCTGGGGCTGATGGCCTCCTGCATCCTTCTGGTGCATCACGCCCGGTGGTGGATGCGAGCTCTGCAGTGGGACCTGAAGTTTCCGTGGGCCCAGAATCAAAGTAACCTGTCCGACCATGTCCTGATCTTGGAAAGCACTGCGAGACAGCTGCAGTGGTGGCTCACGCACCGCGATTGAGTCAGCGGCAGGTCCCTCTTCTTACCCCAACCGGAGCATGTAGTTGTGACGGACGCGTCCCTCCTAGGTTGGGAAGGCCACATGGGAGAGGCGGAGATCAGAGGCCTCTAGTCTCCGTCGGAGTCCTGGCTCCCTATTAACCTTCTGGAGCTGAGGGCGATTCATCTAGCACTGAAGGCATTCCTCCCCTCTGTCCGGGGGAGCGTAGTGCAGGTGTTCACGGACAACACAACGGCCATGTGGTACTCCAACAAACAGGGCGGGGTGGGGTCGTGGACCCTCTGCCAGGAGGCTCTGTGCCTCTGGCAGTGGCTTGAACAACAAGGTGTGACTCTGGTGGTTCAACACCTGGCAGGTTCTCTGAACACCAGGGCGGGCAAACTCAGCCGGCGGTGCATGATGGATCACGAATGGCGTCTGAACTCGGATGTGGCGCAAGGCCTCTTTCTGCAGTGGAGAGAGCCTTGGTTAGATCTATTCGCCACAGAAGAGAACTCGCAATGTCATCAGTTCTGCGCGTTGGAATTTTCAAGGCAGCACTCGCTCATCGCGAGTGGAGTTGCGGTCTGTTGTACGCCTTTCGGCCTATACCACTTCTGCCCAGAGTGCTGAAGAAGATCAAGCGCGACCGGTCCCAAGTTATCCTTGTGGCTCCGGACTGGGCACTAAGGTACTGGTATCCCGAGCTACTCAGTATGTCTGTCGGTCCCCCGGTTCATCTGCCTCTTCAGGAGGACCTTCTGTCGCAGCAGCAGGGGACGGTCCTCCACCCGAACCTCTCCAGTCTCCACCTACATGCTTGGAGATTGAGCTGTGACAGTTGAGGCCATTTGAATTGCCTCCTGAAATCTGTACTGTGATTCTGGCAGCCAGGCGTCCCTCCACTAAGTCGGTATACGCCTGCAGGTGGAACAGATTTGTGGCATGGTGCACAGCAAAGGGTGTGGATCCTCTCTCTGCCCCTCTTTCTGAGGTTCTTCTCTTCCTTCTTTCTCTTGCCCAGCAGGGCTCTGCTCTGGGTAATCTCAAGGGCTACCTTTCTGCCCTTTCAGCCTTTTTAAGGCTACCTGATCAGCCATCTTTGTTCAAGTCCCCAATTGTAAATAGGTTTTTGAAGGGCATCACACACATGTTCCCCTCTGTTCCATTCGTGATGCCTCAGTGGGACTTGAACCTTGTTCTTACCTATCTGATGTGCGCTCCCTTTGAGCCACTTCATAACTGTCCTCTTCGCCTTCTTACTCTGAAGACTGCCTTTCTGGTTGCCATCACCTCTGCCAGGAGAGTGAGTGAGCTCCAGGCTCTTTCTTCCAAACCTCCTTTCCTTTCTGTCCATCCGGAAAAGGTTGTGTTGCGGACAAGACCCTCTTTCCTGCCCAAGGCTGTCTCAGCCTTCCACATCGGGCAGTCCATCACGTTGCCCACCTTCTTTCCGCCTCCGCATCCCTCAAAGGAGGAAGAGCGGCTCCACCGTCTGGACCCAAAACGTGCGCTCTCGTTTTATCTGGATCGCACTCGCCAGTTCCAGGTGGATGACCAACTCTTTGTTGGTTACGTGGGCGCTAAGAAGGGACGGGCGGTACACAAGCAGACCATCTCTCGGTGGGTCGTGTTGTGTATCAAGGCATGCTACTCCTTGGCTAAGAAGGAACCTCCTGTTGGGCTGAGGGCCCATTCCACTTGGGCCACGGTGGCTACTACTGCCCTGGGTCGGGGAGTCCCCTTGCAGGACATTTGTCAGGCATCTACGTGGGCCTCGCTGCACACGTTTGCAAGACACTACTACCTGGACAGTCAGGTCCGGAGGGATGGCTTCTTTGGCCGTTCCGTCCTCCAGGACTTTCTGGTGTGATTATTGGTTCGCAGACCCCCCACCGTGGTTGGAATTGCTGGGGTAACTATTCTAGGGTAAGGAATCTAATACTAACCTGTTTCTTTCAGATGAACAAGTTACATACCTTTGGTAACGATATATCTGGAAGTAACAGTAGTTAGTATTAGATTTTCTTACCGCCCCACCCATCCTCCCCGTTCTGCGAACCGATATCTAGGGTTAAGGTCATCCCCTTTCAGGGCCCTAGTTTCATGGCACCAGTGTTGGTTTTTATCATGGCTCTGCGTTTCTGGCGCGGAAAAGCTGTGTATAAGAACTGAAGTCAGCTCGCGAGGGCGGCGTCTAAGTACTCCGGCGGTGTCATCCCGGCGCAAACGACACCGACGACGGACGTGGAGCCGCAGACGACGCCTACCGACGCGCAGGGGTACTGCTACACGAACGTTTCCGGATCCAGTCTGACGCCTGGGGATATTCTAAGGTAAGAAATCTAATACCAACTACTGTTTCTTCCAGATATATCGTTACCGAAGGTAAGTAATTTGTTCGTTTCTTCACCAGACTTACGGAACCCCCTTTCTAACCACTGTTTTCATGCCCTTTTCCAGTTTGTCTTGGAAGGTTGCCTTCCTCATGGTCATCACTTCTGTTACATGAATCAACAAACAGGCTCTTACATTGTCATTGTGGACATGAAAAAAATAGTTCCTGCAAAGTGATTTTTAGAACCAATCCTAAACATTTACCCAAGGTAGTCTCCCCATTCCACCTTAATCAGACAATCGAGCTCCTGGTCTTTTTTCCTTGATCCAACTTAGTAGCCAAAAGAGCATGTTCTCATACTTGATGTTAAGCATGCTCTTATGTAATATATAGATGGGACCAAATTCTTCTGTAAAATGAAATTACTATTGGTAGCCTTTTCATAGCCTCATAAAGGCCATGCCGGTCCTAAGGTAAGATTGCAAGATATATTTGTCAAATGCATCCACACCCTATAGCTAAAAGGACCCTACCTTCCTGCCCCAGGCCACCCAACACCTGCAAAACGGGTACTACTATGACTTTTCTAGCAAACATATCTATAGCGAATATTTGTAAAACTGCACATGGTTCTCTCCACACACATTCACAAAACAATACTGTGTGAACATCCTTGCAAGGCATTAAGCCAGAGTTGGTCAAACTGTTCTCAGGACCCTGTTCCAGACCTCTGCCCCATCCACTGGCGAGCCATCGCTTAGAGGAGTACTACTTTACAATGTGGAGAAGTGTGGCTCAAGTGGTTGGACCGGCAGACCTGATGCGGAGGTCTGGCCCGGACCAGGGTTCAATTCCCCGCCTCGGCGGGTCTTGGGCTCAAATTTCCCCAGACCTGACAATTCTCGCCTCTGTGCCTATTCCAATCATGGAGTCCCACTCTGTAACTCTGGGCAATAGCTTGCTTAATCTCCACAACGGCCCCTCGCAGCGGGATGCCTGGCTTTCACCTTGGGGATGCCCAGTAATGGGTTATCTCGCAGGGGAATACCAGGACGGGTTCCCTAAGCAAGCGCTGGGATGCTTTCGGGCAGCCATGCGCTCTACAAATCAAATTTCATTTCATTCACAATCACTGCAAAGCATGTGTATCTACAGCCACATATACTACGAAAGTATGGTTACTTACCCTGTAATCTTCTGTTTGTTGCATGTAGTCCTGTAGATTCACATGTGCCCTTCCTGCTCCTTAGATGCCAGTGTTTGTTACAGAAATCTTACACTTTAAGATTATTCTCTTTCAACATGCCTGGACGCTTTTCCGTCTCACTACTACATTCCTGCTGTCATCCATTGGGGGAAAAAACAGTCTAACCGTGGAGTCTATGTCCATGCGTACTCATGGCAATAGGAGGAGTTACCAAGACCTCGTGACTCGAAAGATTTCTTCGAAGAAAAATAACTTGCAACCATCCGTGCACAACACTAGAAGGCAGGAGTATGCAGAGCATGTGAATCTGCAGCAGTACTGCAACAAACAGTTGCTTACATGGTAAGTAACGTAATCCTCTAGTAATTTGAATTTGGGTCAAGATTGGAAAAGGAGTGAGGCTGTGCATTTAGATCCATCTGAGACTGGATGAATGTCAGGGGGCGCAAAGCTTCTATATCAGGCCTACAACAGAGATGCAAGTGGACCGCTTTCAGGAAAGCACCACCCATGGGAGCATAAGGCAGAACATTACACTCTCTCTTTGAAATGGGTAGCAATCTTGGGTACACTCCCTATCAAGTTTTATGGCCATGTATTTACAATGCTTTAGTAATAAGGGTGTAATCTTTGTTTTAGGACTGTTCGCCTACTACTGGTGGAAATTGAACAATCCCCTACTCCTAGTACGCTGAAGGCCTATTGGCCCTGGTATGTATTTTTAATAAGGAGAACGTAGATTAGCAGATTGACCATTTCCCAACAATAATTGAGTTATTTTACTCTGATCCTATATACTTTGTATACAGGGAATTGAAAGAAGTGCTTTCCAAACATCTATTGGAGTTATTAAGTTCACCATATTGAATAGCAGGACGATATCCCTTGAGGACAGTTTTGGGCAACCTGTGCTGACTATGGTGGGTATCATTGGCACTTTATGTGCTTGAAACAAAATGAAGGAGGTTGTTAAATCCCTTCTTTCCACACTTGTCCCACAAATAAATAAATATGCACTTTACCAGACATAACAACCCACTAGTATTAATTAATAGTGGGTTGGATGCTTAGTTCATATAAGTAAGCTTTCGCAACAAAGGAAAAGCCAATGATTGGATGTGTGTTTGGAATGAATCTGGAGTTCTTTGAGTTGGGTCTTTTTGTTAACAACACCAGTAAACTCAAATATTAGTACAGCACCTGTTAGTCTAACTAAGTCCACAAATCTACCAAAAACCTCAAAAATTAAGTTAAAAGAATTATGTGTAATGTATATTGCTGTTGCTAAATAATATAAATAAAATGTTTTTGTATGTATATTTATATAGATGCGCAGTGTTGAAATAGATGTGTAGCAAGCCTGAAGATGGAGGTGGATTAACATAGTCCTCCGAAACGCGTCGCTGTCTTTTGCTCACAAACTACTGAATGTATTTGTACATTATCTTTTGATATAAGTAATCGATGTTATATTAATGTGAAGGCTGTTATTAATTTCTTTGTATTTTTGTGACTTGGTTTTTACAGATGTTTTTAATGTGTATATTGTTGTGCTATTTTTAGCAAGATCTTTTTTAATGATTTTATATGAATAAGCTTAAAAGAAAAAAAAATACCCTCACAGAAAATAATTCCTGTCTAATTGTTGACTTTCTGGTGTTGATGGTACTGACCCAATGAATGTTTTGGAGTGTTGTTGAATACTGAGGTATGATTGGACACATTGTATGACAATAGAATATCCCAAAGGTAATTTTTCTCAGACTTACGCGTCTTTTTGGTGTCCTGTCCCTTTGGGTTGTTTGACCCCTCTCTTATTATTGAGTACACTCCCTATCAAGCCAGTGGGAACATAGCCAGCAAAAGGTCCTTCTTGCACTGATATGCAGTCTGTGAGAAAGTAATGTCTGTAGATTGATCACTTGTTTCTGTAGAGGGCAGTGGGCCATGTGCTTTTTCTTCTTCAAGCCCACCGGCAGCTCCCTCCTGACAAAGGCATACGATGAACCAAACAAGCTTGCTGCAGAAAGGGCCAGCCACACCTACAAATCTTTTAGTGGGGAGGATTTCCAATACTGGGGTTCAAAATTTATCAGATGTGGTCTTTTCTTATTTCATGTTTTTTTGGCTTTGTTTATTGTCCTTTATCACTGAAGGGAGTTTGATGTCAGGCAACTATCATTTCTGTCTGGCGGTAGTCCGTGGTGGTGAGATTAAATCAAAGTGGACATAGCTTCAGAACAACAAATTCTGACCACTGTTTCTCTCCTGTCCATTCCATCACCACTGATATGTGCCTCTTGAACTCCATCACCACCATCCCTGGGAGGCTGCTGCACAAATAGCCTTTCATCTGATGATAGTGTTATTTCGCATGGTGCATAGAACTGTAATTTTGGATTTCTTCCCGAAGTATCTTTAAGGGTACCACCAGTGCTATGCAGGCTTTGAGGTCATAGGATTTAGTAGTTAAAAGTTGCAGTCCATGCAATCCTCAGCGCCGGGACACCCCCGTTGGGGGTAGCCGCTCGCTTAACAAATGTCAAAAATAAATAAAAATTAATTTGTGAGTGTTGCACTGCGTAATCTTTGACAATGTCCTCATGGCTTACTGGACTAGTGCATCCATTACAGGAATGACTCAGTGGTTTACTTTATGGTTCAAGACTCAAATCCCAATCTTGTCCACACAGCCTTTTAACTTTCTGAGGTCAATAAAATGAGTACTATTGAGTTGGAGACCAATAAACCTGTTTTATCAATGGCAAAACATACCCTCCTTGAGTTAGTTAGGCCCTTGACCCCCGACAAGGGAAGCTTAGAAGAAAGATCTGCTAGAGTGGGCCGGTGCGGAAGAGGCACATATGAAGATGTCCAGGAGAGATGAGAAGGCGCAGAATGCTATGCTTCTTTGTGGTGCAATGATACAGGCACTGCTGGAGCCTCTTGATCAAGCTCAACCTGCACCAGACCAACTGAGCGGGGTGGAAGGGTGAAGCTAATGCGGGAGGGGGTTACCTATTAACTTGAACTCCGCAAATGAAACGGATGGAGAGCCGGTGATACATAGACGCTATACTGTAGTGGCTCTGAGCCATCATATACATGGAAACTGTATGGGTGGGAGGGATCACCGTTTACTTCAGAACCGTTAACTAGTAGTTGTGATTGTTTTCTAGATAGGACGTGTTTTGTTTGCTATATCTTTGTTGCAGCCATGATACTGCACTATTCTGTAAAGCTGTTAGCAGTGACGAATGGCTTTCTAACCATACAATTGTTTGACATTTCTATCCTGAACACTGTCCTTTTCTGTTTCAGCGCCTTGTGGTATGGACTCTAGCGCTATTATGTCCTGTACGCAATAGGCAAGCAGTTTTACTGTGTGGCTGTCCCAGTGGCAGACCCACTGCTGCAAAGAGGCCATTGTAGGCTGTAGCCTTGGCTAGGATCCACAAAGGATGCTTTTATGCGAACAATAAAGGAAGAAGACAAAATATACATGTGGACTAGAACCTTTTTGGACCGAATCTGTGATTGTCTCTTGCTCGGTATACTGTGTATGTGAATTCATTGATGTGGATCTGTCTACATCTATTGGTGGCGGTGTTGATATACGTCACTTTTATCCCTGGGAGCAGCCTGATATCTGTTTTGGAACCACTGATTACGACTGAGCGCAAACCTATAACCAACTATCATCCTTTTGTTCTGTTTTGCAGCCTTAAGGTGTCACCCTCAATTGCCGGAGGAGGAAGTCAGATTGCAGCAAATGTCTTCGAAGCCAGAGCAAGTGTGGTTGGTAGGGGATAGGTCTGGACAATCCTTTAGCTTCTGGCTCTGGAAATCCTTGCACAAGAGATGTGGAAGTGTTAATTCTTTGCTCAGCATATTTTTTTATGGAGCTGGAAATCTGGGTGGAGGACTTGCAGCTGGTAGATACTTGAGCCTTGTGCTGATCCTTATTACTTCTTTGCTCATCCTAGTACTGGTTGACATAATGCAATAAAATGGGTGATTGCCGCCCGCACCTCAACTACAAGTTGCTAACAGTCGCTGATGGGCCAGGTAAGAGGCGTTACATGGCCCATTGGAACAATGAGTAACATGTTAACTGGCCAAGCAACTTTCTCATGGCGATTCTGGCTTCTTACAGAGCCCAAAATCTCTGGCTAATATTGTGGTGGGGAATGAGGAGTAAGCAAATTAATCAGTTGTTGAATTAGATTCCCACGGTTAGTCCCCATTTCTTAGTGGACCCTCCGGGTCCAATTTAGGGTGCCCTGTTTTGACCTCTGGAGTTGCAGTCCAGTCTGTACCGTTAACTAGGCCCTATGTAAGCTGTATGTATGTAATAGGGGCAATGTGTTTTCTTTGCAGTCTATTGTGCAGGAGTTTTAGAAGTAAATCTGTGTCTAATTTTATACCAAGTGTTCTTTCACCTTTGTATTGCATTTCTGCAGTATATTACATGATTTAGTCCTTTTAGATCCGTGTTGTTGGCTGTTTCGTTAACTTTGACGTTGCTTTCATAACTTTCATGCTAACCATAAAGCAGCAGTTCCGCCATAGGAGCGGAGGAGCGCTGCCTCCCCCAAACTGATGCAGAAAGTTGGAAAAAATAAAATGGTAATGAAAGGATCTTTTTACCATCTTATTTTTACGGAATTCTGCCGAACAGAGATCGCAGGGCAAGTGCGTCATTGCTGCTGATTGGCAACAAAGATGAGTGGCCTCTTAAGTATGGATTGGGCATGCTGATTTCGCCGCTTACCTTGCTATGGCCAAACCAACATGCACAATTCAACCTCTCCAGCTGGGTCGAAGAGCAGGCACAGGCCTTCAGGGCTCTTTGGAGCGCTGAGGCATCCTGATCCAGCCAATCAAGACGCTTCTATCATGCTGCAGTGTCTGGATTGGATAAGGACCGGTGATACCTTGGGCTGGACGAGTCTGGAGCCGGGCCGGAGAACACTGAGGACGTGGTGCAGGCTAAGAAGGTAAGTGAGACTGTTTTTAAAAAAAAATGTAAATGTTTATTTGTAATTTTATTTTTGTCGTCCCGCCATTTTTGTGGGTAACCAACTGCCACTGTAACCATACATATTATGCATTCATCAAATTGTTGCCCATGGACAGTTTATGCATCGTCTGAAATTAAGCCACATCACTTGCACTGGTGCAGTGTACTATTATTACATAACGTATTATTTTGTGACTGGCCCCAGATAACCCCAAACGTGTCAATTTAGTCTGCAGTTGCTGTAAATCTTTTTTTTTTTTTTTGCTTACTTTAACTTTTAATCCATTATATTTTATACCGGCACTTAAAGCATTTACTTCTCTTCACTGTAGAGTACCATGAAACTTCTAATGTGGAAGCAATAAGCACTGCATTTTAAGTAGGGGTGGGTGAAATATTCCGTTCCACTGGCAAAATTGTTGTAATTTTGGCAACATTGAGTTACTCCTGTAACGCAGAGTTCTAGCCAAATTCTGCCAGTCGCTGTTTGGTGGAATTTCATCATGCACACTGCTCCAGAACAATAAGTTGGCGAGCGAGATTTGGCATCCTCTAGCGCGATTTCCAGTCTCTATGAGGACATAAGTCGAGATTTTTCTAACGCGAGCAGTCGCAGGGGGTTGCGACCATTCACGGTCTGAAAGCTGATGTTAGAGTAAAAAAAATCAACTCAAGCGGCGGCAAAATTAACTTCAGTAGCTGCACTTTCTGGCGCGCAACGTGGTGTCCGTCGCACTGATTATTCAGCCCAAAACACGCTCCCGGTGCAAGATCACAGTGTGAGCAGCGCGACGGGCCTTTTTCTGTCCATATGCGGGACTCTACTAAATCTCGTGGACTTTCTATGTAACTCTGTAAGTTTTGTCCACCCCTTATTTTAAGTAAGCAATCATCATTGCTGTGGGCGGCTGCGAACCACAAACGCCAGCCTGCTTTAAACCTGGAGGCACTACATCCATTACCAGATGTTGTGCTTAATAGCGCTTCCGTACCCTGCAGCAGGGAGCTTCATCATTGCTGTGGGCGACTGGGGACCACGAATGCCAGCCTGCTATGCGCCTGGAGGCTCTGCTCACATTATCTGATGCCTCACGTAATAGCGCCTTACTACCCTGCAGGGCACCATCTTTGCTGTGGATGGCTGGGGACCACAAACACCAGCTTGCTGTGCATCTGTAGGCGCTGCCCACATTATCAGACGCTGCCCTTAATAGAGCTTCACTACCCTGCAGCGCAGGAGCCATCATTACTGTGGGCTGCTGGGGTTCACAAATGCCAGCCTGCTTTGCGACTAGAGGCACTTTTTGCATTATTGGACACCGCCCTTAATACCACTTCACTACCCCGAAGGCCACCTTCATTGCCTGGAGGCACCTCCCGCATTATCTAAAGCCACGCTTAATAGCGTTTCACTACCCCGCAGATCAGGACGCGCCTGAGCGAAGAGCAGGCCAAGACTGGGGCCCGTCTTTGCCCATTATCGCCTGACATTAGCTGGGCTGGCCATTGCCCTTGGCATTAGCTCCTGAGTGCAGCTAAGGTACTCTTCATATGTTTTGATTTACCCTTTTGTGGTTGCCTCATTTGGAAAGTTGTTTCGCTTCCATCCTAGTTTAGTAACAGCTGAGCATGGGGAAAAGAAAGGCTGCCCCTTCATTCCCGCAAGTGGCCCATTCAGCTATCACAATTGACGACTTCCTGATACATGCAGAGAATTAAGAACAAACATGTCCCATCGAATACGTCACACTAATCATGGCATCGTTTTTATTGATTTTAATTTGTGTAAATATGCAGTATAAATGTTTTCTGGGCTCTGCACTGACTTTGTACATTAATGAATTGTCCACTCCTAACCTTGTATGTATTTTAATGTTACTGTTATGGGTGTCTTATATAGCGCTCGGCTACTCCAAGGAGTGTTCCGGCGCTTTCTGACCCACAGCAAAGCTACAGAGAAGGAGAGGTGAAAAAAAATAAAAAACACACTGATCACTGTCCATAGAGCCATGTTTTCAGACCTTTTCTAAAGGCCAGCAGGTTTGGGGTACAGCGGAGTGACAGGGGGAGGGTATTCCATAACTGGGGACCAAGATATTTGAAAGAGCCTCCCCCAACCCTTGCTTTTCTAATAGCAGGGACCGTAGCCAAACCAAGAAATTCCGATCTAAGGGATCTTGTAGGTTTGTAGAAGGTAAGGCGTTTCTGGATGTATTCAGCTCCCACTGCATGGAGCGCCTTATGCGCCAGCGTGAGTGCCTTGCCTTAAAAACAATCGCTTCCTAACAGGGAGCCAGTGAAGGGAGAGTAACAGGTCGGAGGCTCTCGCTTGGCGAGGTAGACCAAAAATGGCCCGAGCCTGCCGCGTTTTGGACCACCTGGAGTTTTTGTAGTAGGTAGTCTGGAAGACCCAAATATAAAACATTTGAGTAATCCAGCCTGGAACAGATTAAAGCCTGGACCGTCGTCTTCCTATGCGTCAGAGGGAGCAAGGGAAGAAACTTGCGCAGCATTTTGAGGAGACCGTAGCAAGTGCCCGTCAGGCCCAAGATCTGGGACTTAAGAGATAGGTTGTTGTCAATTTTGACCCCAAGGTTCTTAGCCACCAAAGAGGAAGACGAGGGGGGGGGGACATGTTCACAGGCCACCAATCCTGCCACCTCGGGTCAGCCTGACACCCAAAGAAAAGCACCTCAGATTTGTCACGGTTGCACTTGAGGCTGTTTCGCTGAAACCAGTCGAAAACAAATGCTCTCTCCGTTGAACTCAGCACCCCTACCACAGGTGAAGAGGAGCCGGGTGTCATCAGCGTATGATATGATCTGAGCCCTGAAAGACTCAGCCAGCACCGTCAGAGGGGTCATGAAGATATTAAAAAGAGTCGGGCTAAGCACCGACCCCTGTGGAACTCCGACCTCCAAAGGCGGCACTTCGGCCGAGTGCGGGGGGGCCCAGACCACCTGTCGGCGACCAGCTAGATAGGATCTAAACCAGCTCAACACCATCCCTCTCAGACCGATCTCATAAAGTCTGCTGAGGAGACCCTCATGAGGGACGGTGTTGAAAGCCGCCGACAGATCTAACATTACCAGCATAGCTCTTCCACCTGAATCCAGTACTTCCCTAATGGCTTCATTTACCTCCAGAAGAGCCGTCTCGGTGCTAAGATTGGAGCGAAAGCACGACTGGGTGGAGTGAAGCAAGCCATGAGTTTCAAGAAAAGTGGATAGTACTGAATGCACATGCTTTTCCACTATCTTTGCAAGAGCGGGTAAAAGAGAAATTGGCCTATAGTTTGCATGACTCTCGGGATCAAGACCCGGCTTTTTGAGAAGTGGAACGAGCATAGCTTGTTTCCAAACCGTAGGGACAGCACCACTGGTCAATGATAAATTAAGAACTGGATTAATCAAAGGGTTCAGAACCTTCGCAGCCTTAGCCAGAAAAGTAGCAGGGCAGGGGTCTAAGGCAGAGCCTGACTTAAGTTTCAGAAGGAGATCCTGGGAGATAGAGTCAGAAATAGCTGGAAACTCAGAGAGAACAGGACTAGACTCAGCTGACAAGATCAGCAAATTGCTCGGGTTGGTAACAACACTAAGGCCCGAGGAGGGAAAAGTCTTGAATCCGCTTAATTTTTGTTGTAAAAAAGTTTGCTAGCGAAATCACCCATGGCTTAGAGAACTCATGATGCACTGCGTTGGCCTTTGGGGTAACAAACTCCTTGACAATAGTAAAGATTTCCCTGCAAGAGTTTGAAGCCGTCTCAACTCTTGCGGAAAAATAATTCTTTTTTTCGGCCAGAATGTCCGCATGATAGATCTTAATAGAAGCCCTGTAGGTGGCCTTGGCTTCCGGATCATACTGCTTGCGCCAAAGCCTCTCTGCTGCCTTGCAATTACGTCGGGATAGTGCAAGAGACTCCGTAAACCAAGGCGCCGATGTCCACTTGGTGGATGAGCGGGGCGCAATAGATGGAGCAAGCTCATCTAACGGCTCGACTAGCCACGTCTGTAGCAAGTCAAGGTAACTATCTAAATCACCTGATAGAATACAGGGATGTTCCAAACAGGCCTGGGCCAGACTTTCAGGAGTCACCCGATGATATGGCCGACTAGGGTGCCTGAGATGGTTGGAATTTACACAAGGTAATTTGCTAATTTTATTGCCTTTTATGATTTTTTATAAATCGAATAAAGTGCATTTTGACTGATACATGCAGAGGGGATAATGACAAAGTAAATTTTGCTAGCTGAGACATGATTATCTTTGACTGAGGATGGTTCTGTGTTTGTTTCTTCAATCTTCATACCCCACCTACTCATATGGGGACCTCTTTGAGCGTCATGAGCTCCATAACTCTGATGTGGGGTGCTCGACAGAGGGGAGAGCTGCCAGCAGCGCTGGCATCAAAAGGTCCGGTTGTAAGGGTGGGCTCTCCAGTCGATTCAACCAGTGAGCCTTCACAAACCTACTTAAACCCCCAAAACAAGTGTTGGAGACTGACTCCAGTGCCCAAAAGTAGGAGCACACATGCCCACATGGTCATGCAAACTGAGAGAATGGATCAGGTTTTTTGCCATGAGGGTACTTTGCTTGATGCTTGTTTGAAGGAGTTTAATGATGCTTTTAGATCCAACATGGCTCCATTTATCTCATGATTAACAAACATTGAATCAAGACTGTCCTACATAATTGATTTTATGAACTGTGTTGAAGACCCGACACTTGGACCTAGCTGGTTGAGTTCTGGTTTATCTAATGAGCCCTCCCTCATCCACCCTCGGACTTTGCAAGAGAATGTATCAAGGTTGGATTCTCCTCTTGAAATACCCCAGCTTACTAGGGTTCCAAATAATCTTCCCCTTGTCTCTGCTGGCTCCTAATGTCCCAACTTAAGGCCCTACTCTAGGCCCCACCCTGACCCCTGTACCCTAAATGGGGCTATTTCCATCTATCCTAAAACAAGGACTGTAATCAATCTACCGCGTGAAGCCATCTCGTATGTTGTGGTTCTGAGTAATGTCCCTCCTTTAAGCAGGCCAATGTTGGAATATTATAACAAGCTTAAAAATAAAGTGGTTCATTGGCTAAATAGGCATTCTAACTTCAGGACACAGATATATGATGCCATCAATATGGGAAGAAGGGTGAATTGGTTGGGGCCTGATGTAAAGAGGTGGGCAGGGGATTGTGTTGTGATGCATTTTCATAGGCTCACTATTATGGAACAAGTCCTGACAACCCTAGGCTCATATAGATCTCCCAGACGGACTATCATCCTTGTCCTACCTCTTGGCTTCTTTTACAAGCAGGAAATGGTTCATATTACCTTACCGAAACAGGGCTTCCAGGGGCAGGTCCCTCAGAGTATATGCCCACCTGTTCCTTCAGGATACTCTCTATTGAGGTCTGTGAATAGATTTGCTTCTGAGTAACCTGGAGATTTGTGATTGACTCAACCATTTTTCTTGCCATTATCCCCAGAGCCCAATTCTCTATGCTGATATATCTGTCAATAACCCTCAAGAACTCTTATTGCTATCTTGGAATATTGTGTGTCTGATGATCATTGGGTCTCCTTTGTTAGGCAATATCAGGTGATCTGTTTACAGGAAACCTGGGAAGGGTCAAATATTTTTTTTCTGGAAGACTACAAACGTTATTTTACCCAGGCTGCTGTAGCAGTGGCCGGGCTGGCTAAAGGCAGGCTGATTACTTTTGTTTCACTGAGCATAGGTGGGAAAATTATGGATGTTCCCTGGGACTCTCATTTGTTCAAAGTGTTGAAGTTAACTGTTCATGACTTTACATCTTTTGATGTAATCAACTTGTATGAGGCCACAGCCTGTACAGAGGAGCCATCGAGTCTTAGAACCCTAAGCTTAGTTTTTGGAACCTTGTCAGGCCAAATCTATAGGATTGATAAGGTAATTCTTGTTGGCAATTTTAACTGTCATCTTTGTGAGTCCACTTTGTTCTCAAATAACATCAAGGCCAAATGTTTGTTGGTAAAGGGGTCACACCAGGAATGGCTCGAAGTTAAATGCAATGTTATGCAACCGTAACCTTATCTACTCTTTGGAGAAACGCGTAAATACCACCAGTCCCTGTATTTTACCTACCTTTAAGAGTTGGACAATAATGGAGGTTGATCAGGTATTCAGTAGGGGAGGAGGGAGGGGGAGAGGTGTTAAAAACATTAAGCAGAAGCGGCGCCCAGAATTCAATATTAGATTTAATAAGGTCTATTTGTACCCCATCAGGGCCAAGGGCCTTGCTGCCTATACTCTGTTTTATCACATTCTCTGCTCAGAGATACCACTATCCCCTTAGGGTCAGGTTCCAGCAATATTAAATTATCTAATGAGGTAGCTGTGTATATCCTCGAAATGCTCCTCCTAGGATTCCCTGGTTATATATCCGGTAATTGGTGACAACATCTGATTCATAGCTCTTATATCTTTCACAGCTGCCCAAAAAAGTTTGCTTTTTTTTTATTAGCCACATCAGCCAGTGATTCCCACCACTGTACCTGTATTTCATTCTTCCTCAAGGAGGTGACCACCTTACATTTTTAGGTCTCGCGTGGCGTACTGCGCACATGCGCAGTCGAGCTTGCGAGATTTTATGTCTTAGAGTGAGTTTCAATAGCGAGGGTTAAGCCCCGCCCCTCTTCTCCATTGGCTGGCCTCCTAAACGGTGGCCAGCCATTGGAGAAGAGGTCGCCATGATGTATTTCTTTCTCTTTAAGCCCCGTCCTTTTCAGATTGGGTTCCTTGACTTACTGCTGAAGTAAGAGGTTTCTTATCTTCTTTATGGGTCCAGATTGCCCCATAAAGAAGATAAGGTACCTTTTAAGTGAGCAGGAAGTCTGGGAGCCCAGTCTGAAAAGGACGGTGCTTAGAGACAAAATGTTGTGTTTATTTAAGTGTTTTTTGTTTGATGCATGGTTCCGAAAACAGCTTTCTGGTTTGGTGGCTCGACTTAAATGCGCGCAGAATACTTAAACATGAAAGGAATTATCATACGAATTACCAGCCGCAGAACTACAAATCCTTTCCTAATGAATTGTTTTTGCAGCAGGAGCATGGTATTGGATATGTAACGGGATATATATATATATATTTATTTTTATGTGGAGCGCCGTGCCGGCTGCTCCACTCGTTCCGCGGTGTCAGGGTATGGTAATCGCCTTGCGAACAAGCTCCACAGGTGAGGGGGTTTCCTTGGAGCTCCAGGCTCTGACGAATTATGCCACTCTCTCCCTCAGGGGTGTGAATGTGTGCAGTGAGCGTGCATGCCTCGTGCCAGGAGTTAGAGCCACCGCAGCAGCAGCGCAACGGCAGATGTACACCCCGGATCCCTCCCAATCTGAGCTCGCGCTTGCGACGGAAGTTATGTAATGCGGCGCTCGCGCAGTTGCACCATGGAATGTGAAGACATTTTGTCAGCGGCGCAGAGGGCTTGTATTGTAAACGTATTATTTCCATACCATTGAGCATTAAGGTGTCTGCATGTTTTATGCTCACATCTTCTCTCCCAATAATTAGGGTGCTGTTCACTGATGCTAGAAGGGTCAGGAAACAGACACAGACCAATGCAGTGAATGTTATGATTGAAGGTACATGCTGAGAGTCAAAATTATTTTGATATAAAATCTGTGCGTTGAATATGGTCCAGCAGCCAGCCAGAAATCTAGAAATTAGCATTTGAATTGAACGCACATTATTGTAATCAGCAAGAAAGCATGAGATTCAAGGGTCTTAGTACAATGTAGTTTATTGTCAATGAGCTATTCCCTAATTGGGAGCAACACTGTTTACTATCCATCGACAATGCCAGGGCGCTCTAATTTGAAAACGCACAGTACAGATTGAGTGACGTGTGATCTTGTGCATTTTTTAAGTAGGCAAATATTATCCATGACGTGATTTTTTTGAGCTAAATGCACTTTATTATGACGGTTAATTCATAAAAGTTGAAATAGTTACTGAATAGACAGCATGTTTTTTTCTTAAACTATTGTTTTGCAAAGTTACCTTATAGACGTAATAGAGCCTAACTTTGTTGGACACCATTTTCTTGCTTTATGGATTTAGTCTGTCTGTAATGCCCTGGAGATCTATTTTGGGTCCAGCCCACTCCACCACATCCACCACCGCCACATCCACCACCGCCACATCCATCACCACCACATCCACCACCACCACATCCACCACCACCACCACCACATCCGCCACCACATCCACCACCACCACATCCACCACCACCACATCGAGGGGACTTACTCTCTCAGTGTGTCTCTTTGGCAGGCCCCAGTTGTGCAATTTCCAGCATGCGAGCTTGTGACAACAAACGCGCTTAAAATTCACTTTCAAAATATTTTGCACGCTTAACCGCCGAGGTAAGTGGAAAAGTAGAATGTTCAGCCTACACTGGCTTAAAAATGGACAGGAGCGAAAATGGTCCTAACATTATTTTTGCTGATTCTGGGTCTGGAAAGGGGGTGTTGCACATAGTGTTAAACAGTATGTACATAGAGACAGAGCATGTCTCGGGTCTGTAAGGTGTACGTTACGCATTAAACATGCAAATTAACACCTGCCCTTTAGGCTTGATGGATCGTTGCATTTCGAAGACTGCATTTTTTTCTCCTAGTCACTTTCGACGCGCTGTGGGTGTCTTTGTTCTGTTTCTGAACGAGGCTGTGCAGCGGGAGGGTTAGTTCTGGCTTGATACACTAATTGAAATGCTTAGGACCGGAAATGAGTCCTCGGGCCGCTGAGTCAGCCTGAGGTTCGTCATTTGTGTGGAGTGAGGAGCTGTGATGGAGCTGCGGCTTGTTGTCCTGAGCATCGGGGGTGCGGGGGCCCGCTCCTTGCTGCAGGCATGAGAGCCCAGATGTGTTGAGAATAAAACGTGTGCGAGGTGGGGCGGAATAAATGTTTTGACGAGTGTGCGGGCTCCTTTCCCGTTTTTTACAATCTTTCCTGCCCCGTGCCCCTCCTTCCACTCAAATTTGTTTGCTTGCGTTACTTACAATTCTTACACATTGAGTTGTGTGTATTCTTATCATAAAGCTATTCAAGCTGATAAGAGGCCTTACCAGTACCTGATAGTGGTACTCATTTTATCTTACTTAACAGTGGTACTCATTTTTATCAAGTATGAAAGTTTGCACAGTTAAGGCGATCAGGCCTTGATTCCAGCCTTGACACACAGGCTTGACGTATGTACTACAACCCACTGAGTTATAATCTGGGAATGCAGTTGCACTTCTGTGCCGGTACATAGTCGTGTTAGGGATGTTGCTGTTTACTACCAACTCATAACCATTAGTGAAGACGTGCCTCAAAGGACCCGGTTCACAGAAGAGCAGTTGTGACCAAAATAAAAAGTGCCAACCTTTTATTTCATATGATGCAATGACTGAAAGTATCATAAACGCTACCCCCTGCAAAGACATGGATGACACCAGCTCAAGCATAAGCAAATAGTAAAGCACCTCCCTCACCGTCATGTTGATGTCCGAACTGGAGTGTCTCTCTGCCTTGCCTTATGTTTGTACACCCCCTGCCCCTGCTTCACTCGCAACGCAATGACAAGTACTGATGCATGGGAGGCGACAAGCTTCAGAGAAAAGAATGCACACCCCGCCAGCCAGCATGCATCCATTTATCAGGGGCCGCCGTGTCGGGCCACGGAAAAATGAACACAGTATGCAAAGAGTAAACACCACGTGAGAGAAGGAAAGTGCATGTATGTTGCAAACGATAGAATAAAAGGCACATAATAATGGTACCCTATAATGAAAAAGGTTGCTAAGTGTTTTTTTTAAACAGAAAAATTCAGCAGCTATAGATATCACTCTTTCAAAACCCTGCATAATTTATACGGCACTCCTGATTTGGCATAATGGGGTGTATTAATCTTGCAGCTGCAGACGTTACTCTTTTAAAGTTTGCATAATGTATGCAGCACCTAATGTTGGTTTTTAAAAATAGAAGACTCTCGTAGCTGTAGACGTCACACTTTGACTATGTGCATAAGGTATGCAGTATTTAACCTTGTGCCCTGTGTTTTTATCTAGTAGAATCCCGTAGCTGGACATGCTACACCTATGATGTTTTGAATATTTGCGAATCCTAATTTTGGGCTCTTTACACAATTTACAAAACATAATTTTTGGGGTCCTCTAAACTGACGTTACGTGTTTTAAAAACAGAAGGCTCCTGAAGCTGGAGATGATATTCCGTTCAAGATTTGCATCATTTAGAGCACTCTGGGATTGCCACCTCGTGGTTGTAAAAATGGAAATATCCTGTAGCTGCAGACGTTCATCCTTCACGATAATCAAAATTTAATGGCATCTTAAGTTTGTGAGGTGCGGTGTGCAAAACAGAAGAGTATTGTAGCTGGAGATGTGACCCTTTCTAAGGTTTGCGCACTGAATGCAGGGGTGCTGTGCATTATACATGATGGTGACTGATGGGAGCTGCTCTGGGCCTTCACGGAATCGCCATCCGTGTTGCCCTCGGCAAGAGCGGTGCCTGCGCAGGCGCGAGCTCTGTGCGCCCCGGATGCCTCCCAGCTCCGAAGCCTACTGTCGTGTGAAGGTGAGTTCAAGTTGCATTGTGTGGGGCTCTGTGTGTGTGGGGCTCTGTGTGTGTGGGGGGCTCTGTGTGTGTGTGGGGCTCTGTGTGTGTGTGTGTGTGTGTGGCTGGCTCTGTGTGTGTGGCTGGCTCTGTGTGTGTGGCTGGCTCTGTGTGTGTGGGTGTGGCTCTGTGTGTGTGGGTGTGGCTCTGTGTGTATGTGGCTCTGTGTGTGTGTGTGGCTCTGTGTGTGTCTGTGTGTATGTGGCTCTGTGTGTGTGTGTGGCTCTGTGTGTGTGGCTCTGTGTGTGTGTGAGTGCAAATGCAATAGGTCTCACATTTGCGAGAGATTAAGCTATTGGTATTGTAAATGACAATGCTTTTTTTGAAATGTGTTTTCAAAACCAACACATGAATAAAATATTTGTCATTTACAATGCCAATAACTCTAACTTTTGCAAAGGCGAGACCGTTGCATTGTAAATGCTTGTTACCTTTAAATGCTACCTCCAGTGGGTTTCTAGGTTTAGACATAAGGGCCAGACGTAGCTGGCGATTTACAGTGACGCACTCATGGTTAAACCATCTGGGTCTAATAATGATTGGATGTCCAGGTTTCATTAGCTCTTTTTTTATGTTGTAATAAACCTGAGAAAATGGCATAACTATTTCTTATCCAGTATTGAGTGTGGTTAAGCAGATCATGACCAGTTAAGTTCTCCCCCAACTACTTTATGAAATAAGTGGGTTGGCTCAACACTTTTCCAGGCTAACCTTAGGTTGTCCGTAGATGGGCCAACATTTCTAGTGCCATATTCAGTTCTATATCTAGGCTTAGGGGAGAAATTAAAAACAACTTCAATGGGGTTATGATCCCCATAATGTGTTGGTGCCACTTTGCTATGAAGTAATAAAGCCTCCATGTTAAATGAAATAAAGAAGCAATCAATTATAGAGGAACATCCCCTACTTCTGTTGGTAGGTAACGCTATATTATTACCATATTAGACCGCGATATTCATAACATTACCCAAATCCTGGGATGCCAAATTTTCTTGGAACTCTATTTCCCTAATACAAACACCTTCCAGACTGACACAGCTAAATTAGGGCTCCTGCAGGGTCAATTTTGCATGAAAATTCCCTCCCAAACTCCTACCCACTGGGTTACTATTTTTGCCATACAAATCTCTTAAAGTGGTGATATAATCAACAAGCATTTACAATGCAATGGTCTCGGCATTATTAAAGGTAGAGCTATTGGCATTGCTCATGACTTTTTTTTTAATCATAAATAAATGGCATTGTCATTTAACTTGCCCATAGCTTAATCGTTAAATAAATGGCATTGTCATTTACAATGCCAATAGCTTAATTGCTCGCAAATGCGTGACCTATTGCATTTACGCCCACACAGAGCCACACACACAGAGCCACCCACAGTCATTCACATAGAGCCACCTACACAGAGCCACTCTCACACAGTCACCCACACATAGAGCCACCTACAAAAAAAGCTATCCACACAGAGTTACACACACACAGAGCGCTACACACACACACACAGCGGTACACACACACACACACAGCGCTACACACACACACAGACAGAGCGCTACACACACAGAGCGCCACACACACAGACAGAGCGCCACACACACAGACAGAGCGCCACACACACAGACAGAGCGCCACACACACACAGAGCGCCGCACACACACAGACAGAGCGCCGCACAGACTACACACACACCGAGCGCCACACACACACACAGACTATGCTAACACATATCCTGCCTACTGTCCCAACTCCTCCATGCACTGTAAACCCCTTTAACCACTCTACACTCACCCCAAATCTTCTACACCACGAGAGAAAACCACTTCCAAACACTCACACGTTGGACCGCACTGCTATAATCCTCCTGCATTCAATTAATAAACCTGCTTATCACACAAATAAAAAAATCCTAAACTCCACATTAGCATTTAAAACTCGTCCCACAGCTTGATGTATACATGTCTCCCTTCAGCCTCTCTCTAAAATCTAACATCACCCTCCCACTATTATGACCACCCTTGGTGTGAGACTCTTAGGTTTCACCCTAAGAACCTACCGCTTTCATTCTCAAACCCTACAAGATTCCCCCACCCATTGCACGCACTCCGAACACTCAAGCTACATACACACACACACACACACACACACCATCTATAACCACATCTACACCTTGATGTATATCTTCCACCCACATCACACCTATAGGCTCCACTGAGTCATCTTCGACACCACACACCCACATCAAATGTCCAATAAGTAGATTACACAAACACATACACATGCCACAAACTTAGAGCACAACCCAACACGTATACCCACAAAACTACCCCGTCACGTCCACTCATACCATTCGCATGAACACGACACACTCGTCCAACACCCATTAACACTTAGCCCCTCTCCACTCCCCTACAGTATCTCTACACCAGTCAGTGAGTCCTACACGACCCCACCAATTTGACACGACTACATCTCATTAACTCTAGTGCACCCTACAACCCCATTCCTCCTGCATACCTGCTCACTGGTACGAGTGCCATTCAATTAGTAAAGCAACGCGTTTTATTTAGAGCGCTTAGAAACCTAGACGTGTCGTGTGAAGCACTATATCGGCCTTAGAAGCACTCAACAACTGCATTAAGTTTGGGGGCACGTTTTTATATTTTATCTTTTGCAGATTTTCATATTTTTATCCTTCGAAGCAGGGGATTTTTTTTGTACCTAGTTACTCCTCCGACCTACTCTGACAGGCTCGAAGTAGCATTTATTGCTATTGTTGAAAGTACGCGCCTGCAGATGACGCACAAAGTATATTCACAAGTGCACACCTGCATTAATACCACCATTTACTGAATGTGCGCTGGTCTCTTTGATCTGTTTAGATGGTTCGTGTGTTAAGGGTGTGTTTGGGCGATGTTTCTACTGTTATTCACTGCATCGCTTTGTTTTCATAGTTGAGCATACAGTTGTTGAAGCACGCTTTCAGAATCTCCGCCTCTCGAATGCTAAGGAAATTTATAATTACAAAAATAATTGTAATTTTACTACTACTACTAATAATATCGAACTCTTACTAAGTAGCGCTTCGAACCGTCGTCTATCTTTTCTGAGCGCTGTAAATAGCAAGTGTTACTAATAGCCAGGGATATAGTACTCAGTGCACTCACCTCAGAAGGGTAGGCGACTGAGTTGGTTTTGTCGAGATTCAAAGGTGCGCTCTGAATAGCACAGCAGTGGCTAGCGCAGAGTGTTTCACTCATCGAGCCCTATAGGTTCTCAGTAAATAATAAAAACACGAACTCATATCTGCTACTTGGGGTTATCTCGATTATGTACCATCTATAACCACATCTACACCTTGATGTATATCATCCACCCACATCACACCTATAGGCTCTGCTGAGTCATCTTCGACACCACACACCCACATCAAATGTCCAATAAGTAGATTACACAAACACATACACATGCCACACACTTAGAGCACAACCCAACACGTATACCCACAAAACTCCCCCATCACGTCCACTCATACCATTCGCATGAACACGACACACTTGTCCAACACCCATTAACACTTAGCCCCTCTCCACTCCCCTACAGTATCTCTACACCAGTCAGTGAGTCCTACACCGACCCCACCAATTTGACACCACTACACCTCATTAACTCCGGCGCACCCTACAACCCCATGCCTCCTGCATACCTGCTCACTGGTACGAGTTCCATTCAATTAGTAAAGCAACGCGTTTAATTTAGAGCGCTTAGAAACCTAGACGTGTCGTGTGAAGCGCTATATCGGCCTTAGAAGCACTCAACAACTGCATTAAGTTTGGGGGCACGTTTTTAGTTTTTATTTTTTGCAGATTTTCATATTTTTATCCTTCGAAGCAGGGGATTTTTTTTGTACCTAGTTACTCCTCCGACCTACTCTGACAGGCTCGAAGTAGCATTTATTGCTATTGTTGAAAGCACGCGCCTGCAGATGACGCACAAAGTATATTCACAAGTGCACACCTGCATTAATTCCACCATTTACTGAATGTGCGCTGGTCTCTTTGATCTGTTTAGACGGTTCGTGTGTTAAGAGTGTGTTTGGGCGATGTTTCTACTGTTATTCACTGCATCTCTTTGTTTTCATAGTTAAGCATACAGTTGTTGAAGCACTCTTTCAGAATCTCCTTCTCTCGAATGCTAAGGATATTTATAATTACAACAATAATTGTAATTTTACTACTACTACTAATAATATCGAACTCTTACTAAGTAGCGCTTCGAACCGTCGTCTATCTTTTCTGAGCGCTGTAAATAGCAAGTGGTACTAATAGCCAGGGATATAGTACTCAGTGCACTCACCTCAGAAGGGTAGGCGACTGAGTTGGTTTTGTCGAGATTCAAACGTGCGCTCGGAATAGCAGAGCAGTGGCTAGCGCCGAGCGTTTCACTCATCGAGCCCTATTGCCAATATAGGTTCTCAGTAAATAATAAAAACACGAACTCATATCGCTACTTGGGGTCATCTCGATTATGTTTCTTCACAGTCCTATTTAAATTATTTTTCTTTAGAATGCGGCAGATGAAGGGGTGGAGGGGGCGTAGGGTTTGCGCCATGTGGTTTTGTGCCAGCCCCCTCCGTTTTGTGCCCCGCGCCAGCCCCCTGTCTTCCTTTAATGATGGCGCTATATTGAAGTCCTTACTCACGGTCCTCAATCTTTACCCATGGGGTATACTCGCTGCACCTTTAAGCAGAGGAAGAATACAATGAGTCTGCCACAGCTTTACAACATTGTGATCTATTTGCAGCTCTGCCTGACCTCGGTCGTCCTGTCAGAGACACGTCTTCAGTATTTTCCATACCTGCGATCCTGTGCATGTCTTCTGTCTGGGCCAGGCTGCCTCCGCCTAACTCCCCGGCCATTGCGAGCTCTGTTGCAGTAATGCAGCAGCAGGGGCGAGGACTCGGCGACTTCTTGGTGCGGAGGTCGTCGCGAAATGGCATAAAGAAAAGCGCTGCCATTTTCAGATTCAGGGGCATGTTTTTTGCGCTCTGAGTGACAGATGATGTCACAGGACTAAAGAACGCAAAAAATCACGCCCCCGAATCCGAAAAAGACGGAGCTTCTTTGGAGGGACGGCGCTCTCCTCCAATGGCTTACCTCCGTTTAGGAAGCCAGCCAATGGAGGAGAGACGAAAAGAGAGGCGGGATGAAGCAGCAACTCTAAACAACAATAAATCTCCGGACTTCCGGTCTTGGCCTATGGCCAAGCCCTATGGTCCCTCGACCTAAAACGTTTGGAAATTTGGTGTTGGATGTAGAATGGGAATCATTATTATAACAATGTATCAAATATAAAATCAGGCCCCTTTTGTACCGTACAACCTGAAAATTATCATTGTTAGTTGCTATGGCCTTGGTACAACACCCACAGTAATATTTACCCATATAGCCAGGCATCCAGAGGCACGACCCATTCTAGATGAAGATGCCAGGGTATTATAGCATTTAGGGCCAGATGTACGACCAAGAAAATTGTGCATCGCAAATTGGTCTCTTTTGCAAGTAGCAATTTGCGATGAGCAATTACCGATGTACAACAGTGTATTTCACACTGTTGACGATTCCCAATGGGGTCGCAAATTGCCAGGCTCATTAATATTAATGAGCCACTCGCAATTTGCGAGCTCCTTAGGAATGACAGCCCCCCAGGGATGGTGGCCTGCTGGGCTCAGCAGACCACCATGTCTGGAACTGCTTTTTAATAAAGCAGCTAGTTTTTTTTTAAATGCAGCCCATTTCCCTTAAAGGAAAACGGAATGCATTTTATTTTTTAAAATGAAACTTCAGTTTATTTTTTTAAGTGCAGGCAGTGGTCTCTGGGACCACTGCCTGCTCTTAAAAAATATTTTCCAACATACTCACAACGGGGAAGGAGTCCCCTGGTGACCCCTTCCCCTTTGCGAGTGGTTTACCACCTACTTGAAGTAGGTGGTAAATTGCAAGTGTTTTGCAGCCGCAAATCCGGTCGCAAAACACTAGTACATAACATGTTGACTCGCTATTAAGAAGGGTCTCCCCTTCCTAATAGCAAGAGTCGCAAATGCTATTTTGAGAGTCAGGGACTCGCAAAATAGCATTTGTACATGCTATTACCCTTATTTGTGGCCGCAAACGGGAGGTTCTTCCGTTTTACGGCCGCAAAAAATGGTCGTACATCTGGTCCTTAAAACCATCAATACATATATCACTTGTAGCCTTAGTTTCCTAGAACATTGATATCATATTGCCTAATTAAGTGTACCCATTCGTTTTTTGCAATCTTTGATTGTAGTCCAGCCACATTCCAGCGGAGTATTTTCAGAACATGACCGTCCTGCATTGAGGTACTCTCTGTGCCCTGGAGATCATCTTTCCCGTGTTCATTCACTAAAAGGGTAGATGAGAACACAGCTTCTTCTGTAAAGTATTTATGCAGTACCAAAACTGTAACAAAGTCAAAATACAACACAAGAAAATTCCCAAATCAATTGAGAAAAATATCTTTTTATATATAAATTGACACCAAAACAACAATAACCCAATTAGGGGAACTGGAGATATAGATAGACCAGAAACCAGGCATGGTTTGAGGCTGACCGCAGTGGAGTGTGAGTCCGATAAAGGAGCCTGATTCAAACTGGTCAGAAGTTTTACCTTGGTTTCAAAAATGGGTGTCCAAATCTTCAGCTGGGCAAGGCGACAGCCTGTAGCCGAGAAGGGTTCCACGAGGTTGAATAGATATCAAGAACAAGTTACAGATGAAGCTGTTTATTTTTGGGGGGGAAAGCTCCAAGCAGGAGACATTAGAATTTCACACCCCAGGAAGGTCCCTCGCCAGCAGGATACTTTTGGCACCTTTGCCTGGTCAAGATACCCTTGTATACATTTAGTTACTTTTTCGGAGCTCGGATTCATCCAGTATGGCAAGCCTGCAGGCTGTTGTTGGAGAAGGCTCCATGAGGCCAGATAATGTCTCTGTGAGGTCCCACTAAATCTGATTTGCTGCTGTGGAAAAGATCCAAGTGGGGGAAACCTTAATCTGTAGCCCAGCAGCAACACCCCCCTCCCGGTTGAATAGACTTGAGAGGTTTGTCCTTGTCCTCTGGAGGTATTTGGAGCCAAAAGGATTCCAAGTCCAAGGTTTTTTGGGGTGGTGTGACATGTCCAGGCAGACAACCAAGGTTTCCAGAACCCCAGGAACAACACTTGCATGTCAGGACTCACTCTAGCAGATGCCAACAGAAGGATCCCAAGCAGGGCCAGTTGGGACTTGTCAGCTGGAAATCTTCAGGAAAGGGCTCTTGTGGCATCTTGTGTGCTTGTAGCTTGAACAGGTTAGATATATGCTTATTGGAATCCACTTCTTTATCCTGAGTACAATAGAGAGCAGGCCCAGTCCATCATGGCTCTTCTCAGGTCCCAAATATAGTAAGAGGAGGTAGAAAGAGGAACTGAAAGACGAGGTCGGCCTCCAGGGACGTAACATGACAGTAGGAACCCAATTTACTGGGTTCAGAGACCTAGCTTGTGTTGTGGTCACTGATCAAATTTTGTCAGTGAAGACCAATAAGAAAGAAAAATTTCTTTCTAGTGTCCCCTCGCTCACCGGGGTTTCCCCACGGTGACATGCTTCATCATTGGGGCGTGCTACGACTTGCGAACTACGTAGGAGCACGGGACCAGCATGGGCAGCACATTCGCGCCGAGCATAGCTGGATTGTATGTCCATCATTTAGAGAAGAAGAAAATCCTGAACAACAACAACCCATATAGGCACCATATAAAACTATGGAAGCGCTATATAGACGATGTTCTCCTGATCTGGCAAGGGACTGAAGAGGAAGCTGAAAATGTCTTCACCTGGCTCAATGAGCAAGACAGATTCCTAAAATGTACTAATTCCATGAGCAGATCACATCTGGTGTTCTTAGATTTGAACATCTGGGCGGACTCAGGTACACTAATCACTACAACACATTTCAAGGAAACTGCCCGGAACTGTCTACTGACTTATGACCGCTTTCATCCGCGACATCTAAAACAAAACCTCCCCATTGGTCAATTTTTACGGTCACGAAGGAATTGTAGTAACAAGCATGACTACCTCTCACAAGCAGAAGACCTAAGCAAGAAATTACAAATCAGGAAATACCCCAAAAAACTGGTAAAGGATGCAAAAAAGAGAGCAAGCAATAATGACAGGGACGCCTTGCTGGAACCCAAATTGAGAACCTCAACGGAAAACAAAAGACCCATTTGCATCACGACTTTCAGCCAAGTATCTGACAATGTAACAAAAATAGTAAAGAAACATTGGCCAATGGTCAATAGCGGTGGATTAAACATACCGATGCCTATGTTCAGTCATCGCCGGGGAAAGAACCTCAGAGATTATCTAGTACATACCCGACCTCCACCCACTATTTCCACTCTAAGGCTACACCCACTACCAACTGGACACTATCCTTGCAATAATTGCAGTGTATGCCATTTGACCAGTATGACAAAATCTGTCGTTTTCAATAACAACACCAGATGGGAGTTACGGAATTTTTCAAATTGCAATACATGCGGGGTGATCTACTTGATCACCTGTGTTTGCAACCTACACTATGTAGGTATGACCACCAGAAAGGTCAGTACCCACATAGTGGAACATAGGAGCAACATCCGCTGTAAACGTGCTACCACTCGCATGACGAACCATTTCATTGAGAAAAACCATACACCCAACGACCACACGTGGGTAGTTTTGGAATGTGTCAAAAACAAAGAAAACCTTGAGAGGGTACTGCATGAACGAGAACATAGATGGGTTTTCAAACTACGTACTGACACACAGGGGCTCAACGACGACATCCCTTGGGGTGCATTTAGCAACTAACCGGAGTGGTGTGGTACAACTGATTCAGGACCTCATTTGGATCTCATGTAAGCATTTGACTGTTTTTGTCTGACAATAAGTACTGGCGAAGCTCACTCTCTCTGTAATACCAAAACGTTGGGTTTGAATCAAACACTGTTTGCCCTGAACAGAACAGGATTAAAGAACTTGATGCATAAGAATTCCACATGAGTCAAACAAAGTGAATGCGTATTTGACATATGAAATAAACAATGGCCTATTTCTTGCAATAAATTTGATGCTAGAGCAGAACAGAACCCGTAATATGATGCAGTGGATAAATACAACGCCAACATACTAAGCGGTATGCTGCGTGGTAACCCATAAACTTCCTCGCACCTCTCAGTAAGGGCCAATAAGACACCAAGATGGCCGCGCTAAACAGCGACTCCTCTAATCAGATACATATTAACAATATGCCCAGCTGCCTGTTTTTTGGCTTTGCTCCTATTACCCGTTTCAAATGCCAAAAAAAAACCTCTATTAATCATCTCAGGGGGGCTCTCTCCTTTCTGCACATACTAGACATCAAACTTTCACCCTTTTAAAATCAACGAAAACGAATTAACAAATCAATCCTTCGCTTTTTTGAACGCACGTAAATGGCCATTTGCTGCCAATAAAGCCTAGACTATGTTTAGATGTTGGATATCGCTCAAAAATAATTGGAAAGCAATGAGTACAAAAACACGATATAGTTTTTTCGAACAACTTTATTGTACACGTCGATTACATACTCCCAAGATGGCCGCGAACGACACGCAGCCTAGCGCTTGGATTGCAGACCCGGAAATGCCATTAGTTAAAAACATCCCCATGCGACCCTGCGTCAAGATGCGGTCCGGAGGGGTAACAATTAGGTATTTTGAAGAGGTTTCACAGTCAAGGAAGTAAGTACCTTTCTTTCTTTAACAACGTGAAGGTCCCGATCTTCTGACTCACCTTGACATTTTCGGTGAGAGCAAAGCAGACGCTGATTAATCGATGTTCCCATCTTGATTTCTCAAACGACAGCATTGTTTCCATAAGGTGATCCTGCCCCCTACTAGAGACCATGAAGTGCTAATAGGCACAAAAACATGTAAATATGCAGTTTTCTCGTAACGATATATATGTTTTGTGTGTCAATCGTCCTTAGTCACATTAAGTCCTGTGTTGTTTATATGTGTGAATTCACAATCACGTTTTACACTTTTCATATTTTATGAATTACGCACTGGACCTGAGAGCCTGCACGCACCAATATGGGGCAAATTAAACACCATATACTCTGGAATGCGGCATGAAGGTAAAATGTGTAACCCCCATTCTCTTTTAGAGTTTTTTTTTTGCCACTAACCATGTGCCATTATCTTTGCAGAAACAGCAAAACAGTACAACGTATGTATGATACGCATGTTTTAGATTTAGCAGTGTTACATGTTGTTTATTTAATCTAATACTTATACCCGAATTAGGGGCTTATAGGAGTGGCAAATATAGGGCTGGTCCCTGTATGGTCCTGAAGAAAAGCTAGGGGAAGCTTGAAACATGTTGACCGAACACTGATTTAATCCTCATTATAGGTTAAAATGTAGTGTCCTACCCCATTTTAATATACCAACCTAGGAGCAAATAAAATTGTTGAGGCCCACTAGCACTGTATTTTTAAATCACTCACACCAACTCCACCACATTCTCACTTGCACCACACTTGGGGCCAGATGTAGGTAAGTTAATTTTACCGATTCATAAATACCGAATTTTACCGATTCGGTATTTATGAATCTGTAAAATAGAAGGGGGGAGATGTAGAAAGAATCGGTAATTGAATTACCGATTCTGTAAGAATCGGTATTTACCGAATCGGTAAATACCGATTCGGTAATGCCCATTAATTCCTATGGGCATTGAAGCCCATAGGAATCAATGGGCATTACCGAATCGGTATTTACCAATTCGGTAAATACCAAATTTTGCAAGAGTGCAAGGGGTGTCACTTTGACACCCTCTAGCACCCCGATTTAAGGCATGTGTGACATGTGGCACACAGACATGCCCTAAGGGCATGTCCATCTGTCACATGCCATGGGTGTGCATGCACACATGTGCATGCACACCTGGAATCTGTATTTTACCACCCAATTGGATTGGGTGGTAAAATACCGATTTGGTAAAGCCTGTGGGACTCAGAAGAGTCCCACCTACATTTCAAAATTACCGAATCGGTAAAAATACCGATTCGGTATTTTACCGATTCAGTAAATTTACCGATTCAGTAAATTTACCGAATCGGTAAAATAGCCTACCTACATCTAGAATAGCCATTTACCGGTCGGTAACGGCCGAATCGGCCGTTACCGGTCGGTAAATGTCTACCTACATCTGGCCCATAGCTCTTCACAACCAAGTGCTCCTACGTAGTTCGCGAGTCGTAGCACGCCCCTTTTCGTAGAGAACTGGGATGGTCCCAATGATGAAGCATGTCACCGTGGGGAAACCCCGGTGAGTGAGGGGACACTAGAAAGACATTTTTCTTTCTTATTGGTCTTTACTGACAAAATTTGATCAGTGATCACAACACAAGCTAGGTCTCTGAACCCAGTAAATTGGGTTCCTACTGTCTTCTTCTCAGGTCCCAGACAGAGGGTTCAGTCCTCTTCTGATCTTGCTCAGGTCCAGTGTAGTGCTGAGCAGGGTACTGGGGTGACACAGTTATGACTGGCACCAGCTTGTGGGTGGGCGCTCTTGAGTCCTTCCTAACCATTGGATAAAAGTTCCCAGGGGTTAACCTGCCATATTTAGCCATATTTGTGTGTGCCCTTTTGCAAACAATGCCGCCGTGCCCCTCTGTGACTGAATCCAAGACAGTGAAACTCATCTCCCCTTTATGTAGAGCCTGTGTGCCCACTCTAGAAGTCACTTCAAATCTGGTTTTGGGGCAGCTCCTTCCCTGCTGGGATTGTAGCCTGCTTGAATGTGGGAAAAATAAGGGGCCTGAGCAGATACCATTTGACATGACAGGAGAGTCCCCTTTGAAGTTCGGTAAGTTCCTGGAAACTGCTCAAATTGTCATCCTGCCAGAAAAAAAGAAACACCTCCACATCCAAGCCTTTGTTTCTGCTCTAGGAGCAGTTTTCACAGCTTATGCATGGCTGAGCACTCTGAGAGGTACAGCTGAAGGCTAATGCAAGTTACAACCCAGAGGCTTTAGGCAGGGTAAGGTTAATGTTCTAAAAGTACCTTTTCCTTAATATGTCTTAAAATCCAACGTCTGCATTGAATTGGGCTTTTTTTTATAAATATTGCAGAGTCCATAAATATAATCTTGAGGTTTTTCCTAATGAAAGATAACATTATTAAATTTAATATTTTATCCCAGTGTTTCTCTATAGAACAGTCAGCCTTGCTACAGTGAAAATAGCTTTTGGGAGCTAGTCGCTTTAAAAACATATTTAACTTGCATATTTAACATTATATTTCTACATGTCCAACTTTTAAACACCATGCACCCTGTCATATGAGCTATAAGCCCTACTTAGGGGGACTTATGAATATATAAAAGGAAGGTTTAGACCTGTCTCAATGGGCTTATATTTTCACAGATCAATTTTCATCTTAAAACTGCCCAGCCAGGCTACAATTATAGGTCTGCAGTGGAAATTGTAGTGGATGGCACAATTGATATTGCAGTCCACTAGCGGCATTTAACTTAAAGGCTATGGGTACACTTTGTACCATATACCAGGAACATGTAGGTAAGTTAAATGTGGTTAGCAGAGGTAACGTGCACAGAGTTCTACAGCTAGCAAAAACAGTTTAAAAATCTGGTAGTACACCCCACAAAAGATAATGTCTTACACACACCTAGAGCTAAGACACCTTCAGACTGCAGACTAAGAAGTGTAAAGTAAAAAAAACAGACTGAATGCTTTTCCATGTATGTTTCTATCCATTCATCCAGGATCTCGTACAACATCCCTGTATCCGTCAGTGCCACCCCAAAGCTGCTCTAGTCATGGCCAGACTGGGAACCTAAAGCAGGCCTGGTAAAATGTGTCAAGTGTTGAGTGAGTGAGCCTGCCTGACCACTTTAAGGTGGGTTCTGGGGGGAAGGGGGGGGGGGGGGGGGGGGTAATAAAAGACTGAGAAAAACATAACTTTCTAACCTGTATCGTGCAGTTCGTTGATGGCAGTTCATAGCTCACTGTGCTCTATTACAATTGCAACTTAGAAATTGCAAGTAACAAAAGGAGCTTCATGTCAAAAGCAGTAACCCGCTGAGCTAGCATATAAAATACAGTTCTGGGATCTGCATGGTACACATTTTTTGCAACAAGCATATTAAACCTCTGTGCTACTTTGGACGAATCAAAACTACCACTAGGCAAAACTCCCCCTTCCAAAGCAGTAAGATTAATCACCAGAGTTGTGACATTTTTATTGTTGTCGGAAAACTACTACATATAAAGGGAACTTGGTGTTACATTTTTTTTTAGGGCACACTCAACTGCATATGTGGAGTGCTGGCTAACCTCAGGGAGGCTGGAAAAGAAAGTGAGTGGATTTGCGTGCTGGCGGGGCCGATATTGCATCGGTGCAGCAAACCTGGTCCTCCGGAACAAAACCGGCCCACACTCTTCTAGCCTCCCTGGGAAACACCCGATGGCTGGTAAGGCCAGTCCGGTCTTAGCTGTAATTTCGGAATTCACAAGTGACGTTACACTTGCCTTTGGCCCTTTACAGCGCTCCACTGGCTTTGGGCCAGGTCTTCAGTATACAAATGTCACATACATAGATCACAAAATTATTATCGTAAGAAACTTCAGTTGTCTGCTCCATATTGAATAGTTTAACCATTCCTGGCAGTGTCATTATTTTATTCCTAGTGTTTCCATAACGACCTTGCTGTGTGAACGGTCTTCTATTTTTAACACGTTCTTTGCCTCGTTTCGCAGCATGCCTAAGAGCTCCTTGTTGCCATGAGGTTCTTTCTAACTGTTTGACCACAACTACCAGCCAAGTGAATGAAGGGTGATTTGCTCCATTATACAGAAGCTATGAATGAAGCAAATGTGGCATCACGTGCTTCGAAGGCAATAACGTCACAGGAAGTGACATTGCTTATGCACTAATGTCCGCTTACTCGCAACGACGCAAACGTCCAGCAGTAAGTAGCCTACTTAGTTAAATCATAAAGGTTGCATGCAGAAAGAAACATTGAGGTTGAACTTTTCCTCCTTTCTGTCACTAGGGGGCGCCCTTAAACAAGCTGAACAGTTAATATGCACCATTTAAGTCGTAAACACTCCTTTTGTGCAGTCACTGCTTTAAAGAAACCCAGTTAAAACACACAATCGAAACCGATGCCACCTCACATTTTGTAAAGCAAAGGCTTACATTTCTCAAAGGAGCTTAAAAAAAAGATGCTGTGCCCGTAAACAGGTTGCAGTGCTTTGAGTATACTGTTGCACACCAAGGCTCACAATTAAATACCATTACCAATGTAAGGTAAAGAGATGAGAAGGCACGAAAAAGATTTCAGTATGCGAGAAATGTTTTGTGCTCGCCTCGTTTCTTGAGAGTCGGGTCTATGGACGGTTAAACGGAGCACGCCAGATACTAATAATGAAAAGGTTTCCGTGGGTATTCTGCCATCATGTGGTAATTTTGAATATTACAGCATTTTGCGCCCAGTGCTGGAAATCAACATTTTTTTTATTTACTCTTTGAGCCCATACATTTTGAGTGTTACAGCAAACAAATGATGGATGGAATGCTGACAATGCAAACATTCTCCCCCAGTCAAAAGATCTGGGTTAAATCCATCGTTCTTTTACCCACTACGCCACCCCAGTTTGGACTCAGCCACGTGCAAATCAGTCTTGACCCTATGCCCCATGGGAACAGTCCAGACCGAACTGCCAGGCCAGCTCCTCCCTGGACCGGAAACTAGCATCCTGGGACCGGTTTCTGGGTCTGTCACCCTTCTTCAGCCAGGCTAGCTTGAATCCAGTTGCACAGTGAGCAAGGAACCCACGTGTGGGCATACCCATCCCACTTAGGGTGAAAAGTGTTACAGCAAACAAATGATGGACGGAATGCTGACAATGCAAACATTCTCCCCCAGTCAAAAGATCTGGGTTAAATCCATCGTTCTTTTGCCCACTACGCCACCCCAGTTTGGACCCAGCCATATGCAAATCAGTCTTGACCCTGTGCCCCATGGGAACAGTCCAGACTGAACTGTCAGGCCAGGTCCTCTCTGGACCGGAAACAAGCATCCTGGAACCAGCTGTTCCGTGCCTCCGTTGAGGCGCTAGACGTGTGGGTAGGTCTCCGGACCCAGGCTGCTCTTGATAGAGGCACTATTCCTCACTAAGCAGCCCCACGGGAACAGACTGCGGGCCCACTAGGGATTCTCCTGGGGTCACCCTGATAGAGCAGGACCATCTGGCCTGTCTCCTCACTGACCCAGAGAGGTTGTATTGTTGTCCTTATTTATTTATCTTTTCCATTCACCGTGTAGTACCGAGCACTTTTAGGTCCTGAAGAATTGCCAGTCAGGCAAGAAACATGTCGACCACTGTAGAGGGTTGAGGTAGCCCATTGTGCCCCTTACAGTCCCTATCTCCCCTCCCACCCTTTTAACCTAGGGAGTCAGCCACGCGAGTAAAAGTTTTTGTGGACTGACGCACCTAATTTTAAACCACCCCACCGTCACGACTACACCTTCACCAGACCCCTCACATGCACTCAACCATTGGCTGGAACAAAAGATCTCCAAAAAAAGAGCGCCTCTTCGGCGCCCGTCGGACATTGCAGCGCCAGTCTGACGAGGAGCAGGAGACCGATGATGAAGCATGACACCTAACTAACTGGATGTGTGAGGTCTTCTAGTTCCAATAAGGGAACACCTGTCCCCTGTCTTTGCTCGCCTCCCTTAGACACACCTATTGTTGTTACCATTCCCCGGGGAACTTTGTACTTTTGTGATATATGGTTGACTGGACATGTACACTGGACCCCGTTAAATATAGTCCACTTGAGGTTCCCTATTTTGTATTGAACCATCTTGTGCTTGCAATCTCTCGGAGGTCTTTATACACGTATCTGCCAACCACGTTTTTTCTGCTGTTCCAACCTCGTCCTTCATCGATGATGTGGCATTGTTTGTCAATAACTCATGGGACTATTTTATTTCTAGCAGCTCCAAGGTTTTGTAAGTACATCTCTCTGCTTCGACTGCAGTTTGTGTTCGGCGCTGACTCGCTGTTTTAATATGCACTGTCTCTACATTTTGGAGCATGATTCTGCTGCATGGTTGGAACTCTTTCTTTGGGTGAGGACTTCCGACGTTATTTCACCATCTTTATTCATTAATTAGACAATTGGACATTCTTCGAAACTTACCCATGGGTCAATTTTCAAAAGCGTATCTTTACCACAGACCACAGACTAAGGTGACTACCTTTCTTGTTTTAGTTTTTTTTCACAGATTCAATGTTTTTATGTTTGGACATTAATTCCCTTTATTTATTCTGCCACTTTATTCAGCTTCAAGTGTCTTTTGGCACAGTTGGGATGCAGACTTATTTCAAGGCAAAGTTACGATATCGACATATTTCAAACTATTTTGCTACTCATTCTTTTAATATGAATTTGTTTGTGTTTCTTTTAATATTATAAATGGCAATTTACTTTAATTGTGGTTAGTTTGCCATCTTCTGGCATATTCTGGTACTGTGCACTACACAATTTTACATGTACTTTATTTCTTAGTGACACTCGGGTACATAGGTCGAATACCGGTGATATTACCTCTTGTTTATTTGTAATGATTAGTATATGCTTTGTTGTGCATTTTACTTACTGTGCATTCCTGTTATTCTTGTTATGCCAAGCACAGTCAGTGTAACTCTAGTGTTTCTGAGCTGTTCTTTTGTTGATGGGCGAGTGTATCCCTTTATGAATAGGTGAGGTTATCCCTATATTCTTGTCCACGGTTGAGTGTATCTCGGATTTTTACTTGTGGGTGAGTGTATCCCACTTTTTTCTTTTTTTACTTTACGGGTGAGTGTATCCTGGTATGTTACTTTACGGGTGAGTGTATCCCGGTATGTTACTTGACGGGTGAGTGTATCCCGGTATATTGCCTGTGGGTGAGCGTATCCCATGTATGGTTTTCTGTGACGGGTGAGTGTATCCCGTTACGTTTCTTTCTGGTGCATTTTATGTACTATTCTATAGTTTACATTTATTCATCACGTACACACTTTCTTTCTTTTTGTTGTGTGTTTTGTGTCCTGCCATGCTTACTCTGCTGGTCCACTGTGTGCTTTTTGGCGGATGTGACTCACTCATCATAGGGGTGCCGGAGACGTCTGGCGTTCAAGTTTTGTACCTGTTGTTTACTTCCTGAGACTTCTTGTTCTTTCAGGGTTTTGTTACGTTTCTTTTTTCATTGTGATCCTGCATGCCTGTTTTGTTTTGTATTACAGAATTTACATAGTGTGCGTTTTGCCTTTCTGCATATTTGCTTGAGACTTTTTATGTTCCTTCGGGTGTTGTGATATGGGTGCTTGTATTCTTTTTATTTTTCATTCGTAATACTCGGTATGTTTGTTTTCGGTCTGCCATATGGCCTCTTTCTGTGGCATACACATTATTTTTGTTGTCCTCTCCTTGTGAGAAAAGGGGATGGTGTGCCTTTTAATGCTATTGTTTATTGGGTTCTTCTCATCTTCGTTTGTTTCATCTTATTCTAATATTCTGTTGTGTTTGCATTTCTGCATTCTATGAAATATTCATTATTACGTTTTACCTATCTTTATCTCAAAATCTATTCTTGTTTCTTCTTCTTTTCTTTCTATTTGTAAGGAAAGAGGATATGTTATAAGGTCTTTCCTTGTCTTTCTCCTGTCCACCCTGCCTTCCTTTCTTGTTCAGCCTAAGAACAATTCGAATGTTCATTGATGTCACAGAATGTGGTGTGACTGATGTGTGACAGTTGATTCCTGGCTGAGCTCAAGGAAAGAGCTCCTGGTGGGTCTTCTTACCATCATCATCTTGGCCTACCTACTACCCTTACCTACCCACCACCTCTGTACTTCAACCTGAATAAAGATACTCACTTGGAACAACTACCTGGACTCCTGTGAGCTATTTACTTTCAGCAGACGGGTATGCCCAGACGTGGGTCCAGTGCTCTCCATGCCACTAGATTCAAGCTATCCTGGCTGATGAGGGCTGAAAGCCCGAAACCGGTCTTAGAATGCTTGTTTCCAGTCCAGGGAGGACCTGGCTTGGCAGTTCAGGCTGGACTGTTCCCATTGGGCGCAGGGTGAAGACTGATTTGCATATGGCTGGGTCCAAACTGGAATGGCATGAAGAGCAAAAAACGATGGATTTAGGCCCAGATCGTTGTACTGGGCAGGGGCGTAACACAGGCCCACGCAGCCCCCGCATTGCGGGGGGCCCCCCCACTCCAGGGGCCCCGGGCCGGCCCCCCCCCCGGCACTTGTAAATGGTGCGCGCCGCGGCTCTTGCAAATGGTGCGGGTGGGGGGCCCTGGCCGGAGCCCTGGCCTGAGGCTAGTTATAATGATGTGCGATTGTGCGGCCCCGGCCGGGGCCCCGTGAGGCTCTTACGAAATTGTGCAGGGCCCCGGCTGGGGCCCCGGGAGGCTGTTGCAAATGGTGGTGCGAGGGGAACCTGCCTGGGGCTCTTTATTCGTGGCGTGCAAGGCTCAGTGAAGTCTCTTTTATTGAATGAATTAAAGGGTGGGTGCACCCGGGCACTGCGTGCACTGGTTTCCCTTTCTACTTTGGCTTCCGGCCTCGGGACGCGTATGCGCGCCTTAGGGTGGGGGGAGGGCGGGCCAGCGGGGGCAGGGCTGGTGACCAATGCCTGGGCCCTTATTATATTTGTCATGATTCATGACATGCGCTATGCACGTTAGAGACGAGGTGTGGCATCCAACAAGAGAAGAAGACCCAGCAGCAATGCTCCTACGCAGGCCAGGACTGTCCGAAGTCCACTGCGTCACCGACCGGGCCTGCCCTGTATCCATAATTTAAATTGCACCCCTGCCCCCTACCTGGCTGGCTAGCTAGCCCTGCGCTGCCCTGCGCTGGCAGCAGCCTGCCTCTCTGCCCGTCCCGCTTGTTGTGGCCTTGCGCCGGCTAACAGAACTGTGAGCTGCAGCCTGCAGGCCAGGCCCCAGACCTCAGGTCAAGTGTCAGGTGAGTCTGTGTACTCGGTCCAAGCCAGCCCTGGGCTAATTAGAGGTCTGAGGGAACACAGGGGCGAGCGGCCGCGGCATGACTGGGGCCCTAATGCTGGGATAGTAAGCAGGTTGTGTGACGGGCTACGAATAACTGAATAAAACTGGGGGTCTCGGATTTAAATCGTGGTGGGAAGGCACAGCATCTCATCCTTCAGAGGATCAACGAATACCACTAGGCATTATAAACACATTACAAACACCTGCTGTCAGCACCTAGAAATTTCGCATATATACAAGGCGCTGTATTAATGCAGCATTAATCTCTATGATTACCTCTATATCAGCATCTCAGCACGAGCCCCGCCGTTTATTAGTGCAGTAATAACCTTTTACAGTTATTGTTGTGGAATTGCGAGCGGGCGGGAGTCGAGGGTGTTAAAGCCACTTTAATTACGTATTATATAAGTCACTGAAGAAGCACAGGGGATTGATTAGAGCACCCTTTGTGTAGGCCTAGATTCATGGGCAATAAAGTGTCATTAGACCAACCCGGGTACCATAACCGGCCTTGCTGAGCTCATGGACGGTTCCAGGCACACAAGGCTACTGGGGTGTAGAGGTGGGCGAGCCAACAGGCAGGATTGGTTCTAAGAGTCTGCGTATGAGCCGAGACGAGTACTGACCATTTTTTGGGGGCAGGTAAATCTTGTAAACGTAATATAAAAAAATGGTAACGTCTCCCAAAATCTAATTTGAAAAAGTGTATTTGTTTAACAAACTGAAGCGTTTTACCATAGTTCATCAGATTATATCACTAGGGCTTTAAGTGGGTCTGGTCCTGCCGGTGATGAGCCCCGCAGTTCTAACAAGCAGGGGCTGAGACGGGTCCCTATCGGGTTATCCATTTTTGCCCTCACCCTCCGGGTAAAAATATGTAAATCTTAGCTCTCCAACAGTGCCACCCTTCACTGCCATTGATGTAACTGCAAAGAGACTCGTTACATTTCTTTCACAGTCTCATTACAGAACCAAAGCATTTTCAATATACGATACTACAAAGCCAGACTTGTTGCTCATTTATGTATCTTATGCGACAAATAGCCATTGACAAAGCCAATAGTACTGGCTTGTTGTAAGTGTGATGTTACTTGTATTATATTTCTATTTGTTAAGATTTAAAGTGGTCACACGTTTTCCCCAGCATTGAGATCAGAGGGCGGCAAGAGGTTGGCAGAGTGAGACTTGAAAGCAAATCCCTTCTTTCTAATGCAACACACGCACAGTAATACCCTACCCTGTTTGAAGTACGTAGTGTAAACTCCCGGTGTGCTGTTGTAAATATCCGGTAAAATGATCAGACTTCTTCCAACAGTGACGCTGACTGACGTTATGGAAAAGATGCGTCAATTCTACTTTTAAAACAGGCTACTCGGGTCCGTCCGATGGAAAGGACTACCATCGGGCCATGTAAATGCGCCAACAGAGAGAACCAGAACGCGCTCCTTTTGATTAAGGATGTTCCCACAGAACGGCCATGCCAACAAAATCACTCTGCATGCATACCAAATATGGAAAGCTGAATGCTGCTCTATGTTTCCATAGCCTCCACAGGCTTCGGACACAAGGCTCACCACAAAACCTTGCTTCTGCGGACTATTATAAGGTCCCGAGAGTGTAGGTTCTTCAGAGAACAATGTAGATGGCAGTGTCTAGCGTGGAGGGTTAAAAACGGTCACACATCCTTCCACAGAGGTCTCCATGAAGTGCCATTGTTCATTTATTGGAAAAGTTTGATATATTTAGTTTTTTATTGGAAGTGGAGACGATTTCTAGGGGCCTGCAGATATAAAGGTGCTCTTTCACCGCAATAATATTTTCCACCTGTAGAGTGGTGTCCAAACACTTCATATGCCATCCATTACTGGGGACGTGTTGGTCAGTAGCATACTAAGTGATGCCAGGGGTATCACTTCTAGAATGTGTCTGTCTATCCTGCCCAGGAAACATCCCCAGGCCTGCAGTCCATTGGGGAAATGCCCTTTTAGTAATATGGTCAATCTGGGCCTGGTGTCAGTTATCAGTAAATTTCCTTCACAGTTCTGAAACACATCTTTTCTAGCCATTATATTATACCCGCTGTACATTGGCTAGAAAAAAAGAAAGCATGTGATTGGTATAAATCCACATTAAACACCGTGAGGTGTCCACTTAGTGAATGGTTCCCTTTGGGCTGGGGGCGAACATATTTCTTCTTCTGTGCCAATTCTACTGAAGAGCCATTCTCACTGAAATGCCGCTTATCAACCAATAACCTCTTCAAAGGAGTCCAGAAAATTAACTCGACTGCAGTCTTTCACCATAGTGAAGCCAAATCTATCTTTCCTCAGAAGACGCTGTCCAGAGGGGGACTTTCTATTAATAGGGGAAGAGCCATCCACGAACAGGGTGGTGACGTAGTTATTCGTCTCAATGGGGGCACCACAGCCAGAAGAGAAATTAGGAAAAATCGTTCTTCAGAAGTTATAGAACCTGATAATTAGACTGAAATTTACTTTTTTTTAAAGTTTGCACCTTCTTTGTCTTCTTTTACGGTGAAATAACATTTAACAAGAGACAAACGCACAGCTACCCAATATAATGTGCCTGCTGTTAATGCCGCATGCTATTAAGCTACGTGCTGCTAACGGGAAAGACGTTCACTTCCACACATTATTCTACAGGTGCTATAATGCCCCGACTCTGAGACTGTAACCAATCCACACCCTTCCATCAAAACATCACTTGTATGTCTCTCCCCTTTCTGTTTCTTTTCATCAATAGCGTAATCATTAGTCTGACATTCTTACACTCTCGAAGATCGCTACATTGGTGAGAAAGTGTTCACTACAGCAATAACCAACAACCCTCAACTCTCAAAGTTCCTGACACTCCTGTTCTCCTGCCACTGGGAGCTCTCCTTCTTGTTGCTAGACACATGACACGTCTTTCCCTTATGCTTTTTCTCCATCCGGCATAGTAGCCCCTCCCCTCATTTGCTCTCCCACCCTAATGGTGTAATACTTATACCACTCCCTCCTCCTCTCCTGTAGCAGTGAATTCTTTTTTTTTTTTTTTTTAAAGAGGATTCATTTTTTTAAACTTTATTGTGTATGTGCTATTTCCGACACACCAAGAATGTGAAGCTGAGTTTGAAAATGTGGGCAAACAGAACAATTTATTTTTGCATGATAATGTCATATCCATAGCACTTTGCAAGTTCATCCTTGTATTCTTAGGGATGAAGAAAGAAATATATGAACTCTACATGGACAGTAAGCTAATTTCACTTATCTGTTGAAAGTAGAAATGCAAAGACAGTATGTCTTCTTATAATGTTCTATTGGATGGAAGGATCTTTTATACATGCTTATATTTTCATCAAACTCACGATTGCTTACAATTTGTTTTACCACTGGCAATTGCTCAGAGTAGCATTTCACACCATCATTCTTCTGAACTCCATTTCGCCTTAGTTTGGACTCAGCCATATGCAAATCAGTCTGGACTCTGCTCCAATAGGAACAATCCAGCGGGGTCCTCCCTGAACCAGAACATAAGCAACCCAAGACTGGTTTTATGCTGATTCTGGCTCCTCAGTCGGGTGTAGTATGGTTCCAGTGGCACAGTGAGGGACCCGAGCCATGATGAGTTCTGATTGGCTGCCACCATTTCAACCAGGAAGTAGTGGCAGCCATCTTGGGACTCAAGACTCACCCGAATACAATGATAATTCGTTTCACTAGCAGCTTAAAATGTTTCCAAACAAAACAGTGCTATCAGTACACTTGAGGGTTTGATTTTAAAGTTAAAAGAAAACACATCTATCAGGTGGAAGTCTCAGATATACGTTGTTTAAACTCAAGCCAACTGTAGCAAGGGTCCTGGCTCTTTTTGGCCACATCCACCCCAGAAACATAGTGGCAGTGAATGCATATGGTAATCTTGGGTCTCATCTGAGGATTCTAAGAGCAGTACAACTGATTTGAGTCGTCATTTGCCCGCAGAATGAGTGATCCATTTCTGCTGGGGACTAACATATCCCGGGCAGGCAAACAGGAAATGACCAATAATTTTTCCAGCGCTATTACTGGTGGAGCACTGAGCACAGTACATCATCGTTTAGAGCCCATTTATCGGTAAATGTTTTCAAGGGCAATGGACCAACCTGGAATTGGAAATATAGTTTCTCATCCAGTGGCACAGTAACAGCATCACAATATGGTTCCAGAAAGCACCAGTCCAAAAGTCTAAGAATCTCCCCATCAATGAGGAGTTAGCAATAGGTTCAACCTCCTTTTCTCCAACCAATACCCAATAGTGTTTTTTAAATGCCGCTTCCAACCACACACCCTATGCATATTGTATCTTGCTACTCATGTAGGCAAGCGCTTCAGAGCTCCACATAGGGATAGTAGGCCCTCTATACATATAACAATACAATACATTCAAGCCAGCTCCATCCCCTGTCTTCTTGGCTCTGTCCTTTAGCTCCTGCCTCCTGCCGCCTTGCAGCTGTCCAGGTTTCAAATTAAAATATGCTAGATTTTTGGGTGGTAGGGCAAAGTGGTACATGGTGGGCCGCGCCGCCGAGGGGGGGCCCCCTCCATGTGCTTTGCAGGGGGGCCCCCTCAAGTTTTGTTACGCCACTGGTACTGGGGTGAATGTAGGACATTGTCCTGCATTCTGTCCATCAATTATTTTTCCATTCATAAATTGTGAGGTCAGAATGTGGAAGAAGAAAGGGGGTGGCAGATTAATAAAATGTGTCTGACAGGGAGCAAATACATTAATATTGATATAATGTATTAAGCGTGGCGAATGCACAAAGGTTTCTTGGCGCTAATTAATTAGGCGAAGCCGAACAAAGAGCGCAAGCTGTCTGGGTGTGAAAGACCTAAAGTAGACTCATCAAAAAATAACAGGGGCTTACAGTCCACCTATTGCTTCCAATTTCTCTGCTCTCAATTGTTTGCTTCTAATTCGATGGCTTTCCTTATTCCAGCTTGTCCATCTTATATGTGTTCGTCCCCGGGTGCATAACCTCTTTAAAATCTTTCTGATTGGGTGTCGTGAGGCCCTACTTGACCCCCAACCTGTTCCAGACCTCTAATGTTACCCTTGTGCTGGGAGATACATAAGGTGTTTTTGTCCAGTCTGGTCTAGTGGCCAGGGGCCATAATATGAACAATCATGCACCACCCCTTCTCTTTTCTTCACTATCCCGTGAATAAGGTAGCATAGTAAATAACCATGTTGGTGATCCCCAAGCCCCCTAATCTAGGGAGTCACAAGCTTCGTGTTTTTAGGAAATGTCTGTCTCAGTTTTATGAAGCAGAATATTGTATGTGGTTTTCTTTTATTTGCTCCCGACTTTTGAGGCTCACTTGAGCCTAATAAAGTATTTGATGATAACTAATCCTCTCCGCGGTGCCCTGCCATATAAAAGTGGCATAGATCGTCTGGAGATCAGCTATGTACCCCTGGCATTCAGAGAGTTAGGGCCTGAAACTGGTATAGATTCATAGGAAGTATTGCCATTTTGTCTGCTGCTTTTCTACTGAAGAGAGAGGAATATTTGTGCTTCCAGGTGTTAAGTTCACATCCGATGATTAGTTTCAAGCATTGGAAGTTAATATCTCCAGTTTTTGCCAGTTGGGGGGCTAGCTCCAGGCTCACTTAATCTATATGTGTAGTAGCCCATCATAGGGAAGTGAGTACTTGTACATGTTGTACCACTGCTCAAGGGGTGGGTATATGCAGGATTTCAGATTTGTTGATATTAATTTTGAACCCTGAGACGTCATGATAGTGGTGTAGCTCCTCAAGCAAATGGGGAAAGAGGACTACGGGGTCCGCCAGGGACAGGAGGATATCATCAGCAAACATTGGCATTTTTAGGTCCTGTTGGCCAAATCAGATTGCCCTTATCTGGGGGTTATTCTGAATGTGTTGAGCCAGTGGCTCTAATGTAAGGGCAAACAGAAGGGGGGGAAGTGGGTAGCATTGCTGTGTGCCTCAATTTGTTTACTCCGTCAGAGAAGAGGCCATTGACTCTGATTCTGACCGTGGGGTATGATACTGCAAGGAGTCAAGCCTTAAGTGTGTTCCCAATCCCTGTCACCCTCTATACATCAGTATGAAGTCCCAGTCAACTCCGTTGAATGCTTTTTCGCCATCCAGGGTGACCGTGATAAATTATTTGGTGCCTATGATGCTGATATCGAGTAGGTGGAAGGCCGCCTTTGTACTGTTTCCAGGTTGGCTCATCGATATGAAGCCCAATTGGTTGGGGTGTATCAAATTATCAGGGGTTGGAGTCTGAGGGTAGCTATTTTGGTGAAAACCTTAGCGTCCGTGTTAAGGAGGGAGATGGGCCGATATGATCCACAGTCACTAGGGTTTCTGTTTGGTTAGAGAATTAGGGCTATAGTAGATTCATTCATGGTGGAGGTGACCCTGCCACTCTCAAATCTTCCCAAATTCTGTGAAATACAGGTAAGATTGTGGGTCAAAGCACTTGTAAAATGCTGCTGTGAAGCCATCGGGCCCGGTGCCTTGGAGGGTTATATATTTTAGATAAGGCTATGAGGATTTCCTCTTTCTCCAGCGATCTACCAAGAGTCACTCTATCCTAGTGCCTTAGTTTAAGTAATTGGGTCTCTGCAAGGTATCTCAAATGTTCTTGAGGGTCCGTATACTGGTTACTATATAAATGGGTGTAGAAGGTCTGAAAGCACACCACCTTTTCCCCATCTCCACTGCACGTGTCCCTGTGAGAGTCTGACTTCTGGTATGGTGGTCTTTGTGCAGCAGGCCCGCCATAATTTTGCCTGGCTTATTACCATGATCATAATTTTTACTGTGCAGTTGTGCTCCGAGGTATGCCTACCTATGCGTATCAAGGGTCCAGAATTGGCCTTGAACTGCTAGAAGTTTTTTCCATATTTTTCGGGAGTGTGTCCTCTTGTGCTCCACCTCGAGCATCTCAAGTTCTATGTCTAATTTAAGGCACAGATCTCATATTTTTCAGAGGTGTGTGACTCACTATGAAGATACCTCGAAAGACCGTAGTTATGGTGTTATGGAGGAGGTATTCCACCTCCCCGTAAGCACCTTAGGCCCTCTACTCGATCTACCCATAACATCTGGGATTCTTACCACGAACAGGCTGCACCCCTGGAAGCAGGGAGAGGTCACAATGGTCGTCGACCGCTTTACACAGGTCATCCTTCTGAATCATACAGATTTCATACATATCCAGGTCCTTCCGGATAAACTCTTTTTAACCCATGCCTGCGTCACATGCTATATGTGCCATTACTGCACGTAGGGGGGCGCTGAACCCCCACACAGGTTGGTTCGCCACTGCATACAATGAGACATGGTAGACACTTAGTCCATTGGTTATACAGCGGTGTCCATGCACACCTGCTAGTCTCTCTGACTCCCCTTGCTGACTAAATGGGAGGAGGACCTGGCCAGCGATATTCATAAGAAATGGACCTTCCTTATTGAATATGCCACAAAAGTCTCCCACAACTCCCGCTTCAAATTCATGCAATTACTCCATATTCCATCAGGCTTACCTCACACAGTGTTCCCCACAGTCCCTTCTGCATGACCTCGATGTCACACCCTGGATGCCAAGCTCCGACCATGTTATGGGACTGCCCAGTATTGTTCTCTTACTGGGCACAAATCCGTGCCGCCCTGTCGGTACTCACGGAGCAAAATTATTGCCAGTCGGTTGATCACTCAATTTTAGGTTTGTTCCCTAGATCCAAGCAGTACATGTTTTGTAGCCCTAGTGCTCATATTGGCGAAACGGGTCTTAATGAGACACGGGAAATCCTCAATTGTACTGATGGTTTGCCAGTGGCGGGAGGAAGTGGAGTAATGAGGACCATTGGAGAGTGGTGCACTGCGTCGGGACGAGTACCAGGACCTACAGAAGAAACCCATAGCACTGGAATGGGGTTACATTGTTGGAATCCTTCATGGCTCTAGATAACGCATATATTCTGACTAGACTACCTACCCCCTTCAGATAAGTTCTTTCATTTGCATCATAAGGGTGCCAATGCCTCACCCGGCAAGCACACCCTGTTATAATGGCTCTGGGACCGAGCTAGGATCCTTAACACACATTGCAACTGCTGCCGGCACCAGGCAAATTCCTTGCGCACATTGGTTACAGTCCTGCAACAAAACCATGACACGTCTAAAGATTATAACATAATTACTGCCCAGAGTGATGATGTCCAGTTCAGGGAAGGGTGGGTGGGGTTTGATTAGTTCAGATACGTTCACAGTTTGCATTACTTGCTTACCAACTGTAAATTTTCATGATAATCTACTATATTCTAGTATGTCATGCATTCTACGGTAATAAAAGACAACTACTGTGACAGTCGTCCTACCTATTTTCTAAACTGTTATAACCTATTGATGTTTACTGGATGATGTCAAATGTGTATCACTCAAAAATGCAATAAAGTTTGGGAGGAAAAAGAAAGGAGGAGGTAGTCTTCAATTCCCTTCTTGACATAATTGGCAGTCACTAGGTCCTCAGGAGACAGTCCTGAAGTCTCCAGATGTTGGTAGTTTTGGATCCCCAGACGCCTGTGTCTGCTCGCACACAGGAGACTGATCCATGGTCTGAGAGTTAAGGTTGAACTTTATTTACCAGAGTGCTATGTGGGCAAAGTGTTTCTCTCTGTGTGTCACAGTCCTAAAATAGCAAAGGTGCCATAAAAAGTGGGCTCACATGCACTGTGCACTTTCCCCGGCAGCAGTAGTGCTAATAAATGCACCGCTGAGTTTGCTGCCTCACAGATGCCATATGTAAATGTATGTATGTATTGGCATTTATATAGCGCACTACTTACCCGTAGGGTCCCAAGGCGCTTCGACCGCTGCGAAACCCTTCCTGGCTTCCCTGAGAGATGGTCCCTTAATGGGTATCTCCAGGGTGAGACCAGGCATCCCCGGCGGTCTGGTGGGGCCGTTAGTGAAGATGAGGCAAGCTGTTGCCGAGTGTGATCGCTGATCAGAGTGGGCACCGAGGCGAGAGAATTATCGAGTCCGCTGACCCTGGTCCAGAAACCTGCCGCGCCGGGAATCGAACCCTGGTCCCGGGCCGTCCTCTGCTCTCGGGTCTGCCGCCTCTAACCAGTGAGCCACACTACTTCACTGTATGCAGCCCTTAAGACATCCTCAAGCGCAGAGTAAAAAAAAATATTAGAAGCAAATATGTGGTGAAGAAGTTGAGGGCCCACGTGGTCTCATCGGAGTCAACACAATCATCCCAGCTCGTAGGGGGAAAAAAAAGTATAAAACTAAGATACCAAAATTAAATCAACACCCACAGTTATCAATAGCATAGCATAGTAGTCATTGTTCGCATGAGACAATTCTAAGCTAAATCTGACTGAAAATACATACTCTTTTTAAATAAAAGCAGTGGAACAAAGGCACTCATGTACATCTTCTGAGCAACAAAAAAGAAGTATTCAAATTGTCGGGTCACAGGATATTGACTTGATATACCTTGACAGGTTATTTTTGTACCTTGTAACTTATATTGCCTCTTCCAAACTACATGGATGCAGAAGGCGTTCATTACAGATGTATTTCAGGTTGCTGTTCAGAAGCAGCAAAGAATATGAAGTGCATAATCCTCACTTCCTGGCTTGGCACAGAATTTCCTGATTTATATCCATAGTTTTTAGTTGCCTCATTATAAACCACTGACGTCTTAGGCCTCAACCTGAATTATTGGTATGGTTTGGCCTCAAAGAAATACGTCTGCTGTTTGATCCTGTAAGATTGCTCTAACTCTAGTGATAGACAGATATATGTAGCCAAAGGTTTCTACAACCTTTGTTTGGTGAGATAACGAGCAATTGAAAATATGATTGACTCCCAATGAAGGTGAACAAGGGCTGGGTGTGAATGATGTAAAATTGGACAGGTAAACTACTGTCATAAGGTATTTGCTACTGTGTAGACAAAACAACATTTTCTGTGAACTGGCCTAATTGTGAATTAAAAATTGAATTTCCTAATTAATTCTGGGAAAATCCAAATTCAATAATTCTAAATTCATTTTCACTTACTATTAAACGTTTAATTCAATGGTGAAAGTAGTTTTTGGTAAGTGTAGTCTAAAAACAACTTCAAAAGAGGTTTGCGAACTGAAAACAGTCTTTCCTAGAGCCCCGTAAGATGCTCTGTCTGTGGTATCAGCAAGAGGGAAAATGGTTCTGGCACTGAGAGGGGAGTGGTTATCACCTTTCAATAGTGGTTTGTCTGAAAGAGAACACTGGGCTTTTGCAGAGGAAAGAAGGCTAGGGCGGTGTTGAATGATTTACTCTGCAAAGGTTTCAAGAAAGTTAAGACTGAAAGTGCTGCAAAAGAACGTGTTTTCCCCATATGAATGCTTCCAGGATTACATGGAGATAATTCTCAATGACTAGTGCTCAGAATAAGCATGGCATCTCACCACCACTCCTTTAGCACATTCCTGAACCTGGAAAGAACATCAAGAGAGAATGTTCTGAAGAACTTTCTCATCATTATGAAACATTTGGAGCATGATACTTTTTGACCTGCAGAGGACAGGGACAAAGTGCTTAGGTTTTAACACAGAGAAGATTCACCCTTGTGGCAAAAACTTTGGATTTGTTCTCAGAGCTTTTTTGACACAAACAAAAATGATGTATTCAAATCTCACACTGAAGGTATTCATCATCGTGGAGTCCTACTCCGCCTTCGCACTAGAGGATTTAGAGATTCAAATAAAGTAAGTCCACAGGTAGAACATGGGACCGGGGCAAGTCAGCAATGTTACCCGAGCAGTAAAGCAACCTTGGCAGCAAGAGATCCTGCTTTGTCTCACAAGAGCTTTTGGCTTTAAAGCTAAAGTCGTCCCCAGGAGTTCAACAACAACAGATCTGACGTTGAATAATCCTTGCCGGCTTCAGCATACTGCCTTGCCCTGCTGGATACATTTGAGATGAAGAGTAACAAAGACCAAGGTAAACTTACTGACCCATGTAAACAGCTTGTCTTACCTGGCCCATGCTCTATTGTGATTAGTTTAAAATAGCACTTACGTCCCATTTCACGGTAAACACTGATTTTTCTTGATTTTTATTTTTGTTAAATAGTTTTAGGATTCTAATGCATTGTGTTCTTAACTTTGTTAATTTTTTACTTCTTACATGTAGCACCCTTTTCTCTGGGGAATTTCCTGGTATGCCATTTATACTAGAGGTTAGCACAGATTTACTTAGAACTGTGTTGTGACCTAACCAGAGTGAGTTTATAAAGTTGGTAGAGATATCTCCTGCAAATTAATAATCCCCTTTATTGCCGGCACTAAATAACCAGTAAAGACAGTGAAGGAAGCACTTATTGCAACACGCAAAGATGAGCTAAAGTTATTTTAACTAGTGGGAATTTTGTTTGTGTTCTGTTCTGAAATTTTCCTCTAAAATATCTAATGCATCAGGGGAGGAGCTACGCTCGCAAATAAGATGGCCGCTTAGGCTCCCAGCTCCGCCGGCCTCCATCTCCCGCCGAACTATCCTGTTAGATATCCTGATTTTAAACCGACCTCCATCTGTAGGAATCGTTGCAGAGTCCGATGGTGCAATCTCGAGTGTTCTACCGACTCGATCGACGGAGTTAAACCGTGTTGTAATTCTCGGCCTAGCCCAGCTGGTGAGCCGGGGCCTTGAGTACTGGCCCGGCCGGGTTGCAGTTGAATAACATCGGCCGTGGGACCTGGGCGGAGTCAGGTCTCTCGCTGCGGAGGTCATTTTGCCCGATTCTGATGGCGGTCACTCGGCCTGGCTAACATTGAAGAAGTGTGCCACGAGGCTGTTGTGGCCGTGGGCAGGAGTCCCCTGTCCCGGAGACTGGGTGTGGTTCTTCCCCGGGTTCGAAGGGTTGGGGTCCTCGCTCGCGGCGACAGAGGATCGCTTGCTGTGGTGGCACTTGATCGGCCACCGTGCGTGGCCGTCCGCTCCGTTCTTGCCTGTTCCCTCGGAGAGTTGGTCATTCTGGGAACATAGCACTTGCCTGCCAGTGAACGAGCGGAGATGGGTCGGACGGAGTGCGAACCATCGCTGAGGACCGTCTTGGCCGCCATTGGGGCTCTACATTTGCATGTGGAAGACATGGTCCATAAACTGTCCGCCGGAGCAGTTGGGACTGTGGGCCTGAGACCGGACACTGATCCGCTGCAGGATTTTTCACGAGTGAGGTCTCCCGCGGTGCACGCCTGGTCGGTAGACGATGACCACGAGTTGGATGCAGTATCGAAACACTTGGCCAGCGAAAAAGTACCCGCGGATACCCTTGTACTCGTGTGCGTGATGCCGCAATTGATATTTTGTTCAATGGAGGTGGAACCACTCGGCTCTCTGTTTCCGGTGTCTCTCTTTTCTGACTTTTGGATTGTTCTGACATTTTCTTCCTCCATGGCAGTTTCATCATGTTTCAGAGGAAACTGCGCCGGGACTCACTGTCGGAGAGGGGGTGCTCGAGCGCGCCTAGAGTTCCAGATGGCCTACCACTCTTGACTTTCGTTGGACTGAACTTTGTTAAACACCTTTTTCATTTCGCTTCTCCTGTTGAGGGAGTGGTTCCGCCTGTGAGAGCCCGCATTACAGATCGGAAGGGCCAAGGATGAGTTTGTCTAAACGGGGCTGATACTATGGCAACAATGGATATGGGATTTGCTACCTTATTTTGCGGAGGGTTGGGTGATGCTTATAACTTCCCATGATTGTTCTGACTAAATATTCTGAAGCTTTTGGTTATAGTTGGGGGTTGCTTGTTTCTGGCGGGGGAAGGGGAGGCCGGGAGCCTATTTGTCGATTTCCTCCCCCACTCTTTTTTCTACTTTTAGTACCCAGTTCGTCGGGGCGACAGGCACACTGCTAGTTGGGGTTGGGCCGAAGCCTTATGCAGGGGTGCAGGGTGGGGGGCCTGGGTTTGTTGTATTGTCTCCCTTTTTGTTCTGTATGTTCAATCTCCTGTACCGCTTTTGTTATCGGGTGTCCTTAGACGAATGGTCCAGCCATTGGGTGGACGGGCCTCTGGGGTGGCGTTATTTCCCTAGTTCTTCCCTACGTGCCGGCTTGTTATTGGGTATCGGTTGTGCTAATCGATTGCTTACTGCTCAAACATGTTTTACTCTCTTGCCACTCATTATTATCCTGTCTCCTGATATCCTGTTGTTTCGGGTGGTGGGACTCACAGAGACGCTATTAGCACTTCCCGTAATCTTCTCTATGATCTTGGGCTGCCCGCCGGCATGCAGGGTGACTTCTGTTTTCTGAGGGGTTAACCGACTGTCTAGCCATGTTGACTGAATATTGTTGTTGACTTCCTGATGTAAGGCACCTGCTGTTGGATTTTATGTGTTACAATAAAAAGATTAAAAAAAAATATCTAATGCATCAATTCATAAAGGACAAAGTGAAGTTTATCTAGGAGGATGGATCTCTTTGTGGCTTTGACTTGAATAGACTCAATTTATCAAAAATGAAGCAGATATCAAAATTGTGAGGGCAGTGCTATCAAAAGAATTGAACAAGGGCATAAGTAAATAATTTGCATCAAGAGTGTTTAAGTATGTGGAGAGGAAAAATACACAGTGGTAAGGAAGAGACCTAACCATGTTTTAGGATACACATTACAATGGAATTTTCTACTTAAAACTGAGGTCCCCCTTATCAGATTTTTACAATTTTGCTATAAATTTACTTTATTTTTCTAATTCAGTTTGGGATTTTTATGTTTTTTTAGTCTGACTTTATTACTGTTTTGGTACTGCATAACTATTTTACACATTGCACTAAGTTAAGCCTGTCTCACTTGTGTAATAGCTACCTGGGGTGAGCTCAATTTAACTTAGTGACATTGAGGCTTCAATCTGACAAGGGCTCTTATTATTCCTTGAGGTGGTATGTCACCCACCCTTACCAATAATCCATTTTCTTACAATGGAGTGCAATTTTAATAGAATCAGAGCTATTAGTGTAGTGAATGAATATGGCGTGACGGTACTATACCATTCCCAGTGATAATGGCATTGAAAAAAGCTTTTTTTAAGTTGTGTGGGTTTTTTGGGGTGGGGGGAGTAACTGAAGTAGTTGTTAAGGGACGTATGCCTTTGGTAGAAGTTATTTTGAAAATTATTTGGGGAAATAATTCGCCCATCAAATATCTTTACATGTTTTTCACCTTTTGGCCACATGAGAGAAAGAGCCCCCTTAAAGATTATGCTAAGATGATTGAAGACGCTGGGGTGGCTGGAAGATGCAAGAGGTTAATCCTAGGATCAAAACGGACAGTGATCCAACACATTAGTTTTTTTCTAAAAGAGGGAATTGTAAGTCCCATTTGAGAGTTGGTCAGTGGTAGGCCCATATGGCATATACATTTTTAACTACTCACACATTTTTTCAAATTTCACAAATACCACACCACAAGACACTTTTTACTCAAAGCACTCTCCTGCCAGTAGTTCATAAAACTTTTTTAGATATCGCCTGAGACCTTGCCTGCGCTGCCACGTGTGAGACATTTTGTTAACTAAAAATGGCTTGGAATCTGCCCATTGCTTATTATCATTGTCATTCTTATTTGCAGGCTCCTGATTGGTCAGCACTTGTTTGTTTCTCCGTTCCATGGAGCATGAATTAAGTAATGATAGCTTCTTATTGACTGGCACCCTTTTGCTGGTTGCCCTGGGATTGAGGTACATTTTTCCTTTCTTCTCCATCAACCTTGCTGCTACTTGTTCCCCTGCCGCCCCATATCAGTTTGTGTACCACCATGCTACCTACCATCCCCTACCCCTAACACCACCTCCCTACCCTACCCCACCACACCACCCTACCAACATCCCCATACCTTCACCACCACCCCACCCCACCTCCACTACCACCCTCACCATCCCACCTCCACCAACACCCTCCCACCACCACCCCACCAACACCCTCCCACAACCACCCTTACTACCACTACCCTACTCTAACCACCACCCTACCATAAATACCACCAAACTAACTACCACCACTCTGCCCTTGCTACCACCAACACTACAGTAACCAACACCCTAACCACCATCTTTCCACACCATACTACCACCTTAAACACCACAAACCACCACCCTACTTACCACCATCACCCTACCCTACTCACAAGTTGACTCTAACCACCACAACCACCATCCTAACCACCTTCAAGAGCACTGTCTGCATGGCCACCACCCCACCCAAGTCACCACCCTTACCACAACCCTGCTAACCATTACCACCACCCTAACCACAACCACCCTACTAACATCACAATCTTCCTCCCTAACCACCACCCTAACCATCCCCATCACCACCACAAAACTAACCAACACCACCCTGCCACCACCAACCCCCTAACACCAACCTATCCACCACCCTATACTAACCATCACAGGCTACCCTAACCACCACCACCGCCACCATCCTATCCACCACCTTCACCACCCCTCACAACCACTACCCTACCACCACCCTAACTACCACCACCACCCTCACCCTAATCACCACCCAGCTAGACCACCCTCGCCACTTTCACCTCCCTACCAAATCCACCCTTTAACTCACCATTACTCTCCATTTTTGTAAAAGCTCTTTGTTTTTTAACAACCATTTTGTACTCATTACTTGATTGTTGTTAACATAGAAAGTCATGGCCTACGTTTGCGTTTGTTTACTCTTGAGTAACTTGTTCTCGCTTGAAATTATACATCTAGGTATCCAGAAAAGCTAAGTCATATAACAGATTGAGAAACATTTACATATTGTCTATAGGCATCTATCGACCTGTCTGCCTTATCTATGGAAATCAATTTGTGAACGTTGAGACAGAACTCTATGGTAGAATCTCGCTGTGAACCCTAGGGCGAGTGGTCACTGAGATTAACATGTGCAAAAACATCATATTTTATTTCCTTGTACTGACTTAAAGTTCATAAGAGTCAACAAAGGGAGAGAAAGGGTTCAAGGGCACTCTTAGTCCCCAGTCAGTAGTAAATAATCAAAGGAAGAGTGTCCGTCAGTGTGGCGTTTAAGAAGTGAATATAGCACGTAAATTATGAGGCCAGATGTAAATGGTCAGAGGATTGGACCAACTTTCAAGAAAAAATGCTTGATTTTTTCAGGAAACCCTCACTCACCCTAGTGGTGACATGCTTCATCATCGGGTCCACTGGGAGAGATCGAATACCTACCTCCCCAGTGTGCTGCGACGCCAGGAGACTGCGGAGCAGGTTTTGTGAGAGTGAAGAGTGAAAAAAGTTTAGTGTGATTAAAAATGCCTGAGGTTGTCCCAAAAAATCATTTATTAACTGGTCAACCCGGCATATTAAAATTAACTATGTGCAGGGAAAACTTTACCAAATAAAATATACTGGTGTTTCCCTATTAGGGGAAGGTCAACATGTTTCTGCCCTTTATGTGTGTGAATTTACAGGGCTTTCATCAGGACCAATATGCGAGTGTTGCCTCAGCAGATGTGGGCGCGCTAAGGCCCACCCTGCCAAAGGCTGTGAAAGTTAAAAATAGCACTACGTGTAAAAATGGTGCATAAAACGTACAAACAAAAAGGCTTGGGGATTTACCTCTGTTGCCAGGAGCCTAGAAGTCTGTGAACAAATAAGTGACAGACAGACAAAAACACACAGAACAAATAAACAGAACAATCCATCATTATTGATCATATTTCATGGCCATTAATCCAATATTGTGGTGTGATACGTGCTAACAAACCTATCAATGGCCGTGGCCGAGATGGATGACAATGCAGAATAGTAGTTGTGCCCAAAACCACGGGTGATGGGCCTCAACTAGAGCCAAAGAGTGTACTCTGGCACAGGGCGTTGCACATTTGATGAGGCAACAAACGTGTAAATGGAGACTTGCAGTGCTAAGTCCATCCGTGTGGGAAGCCAGGCGGCTGCCCGTAATTACAACAATACCTACAGTATGGCGGCGGAGAAATAATCCCCGAAGTGTATCGCAAAACACAGAGCTACATCGTGGATATTAGTAGCCCTGCTGGCCGTGAATTTGAGTACTGATTAAGCACACAAAATATCAGAACATAGAAGTGAAACAATCCTCACTTGTACTTAAAGTGAACCACGCCCCATAGATTCAGGAGGGGGGTGGGAGCGACAATGGCACACCCTATTAAGGGAAGGAAAACAAACAAACACAAAATAGAGGATTTAGAGACCTGGCAGGATCTCACACACGGAAACTTATCTTAGGAAGATGTCCAAAGAGGTGATCTTACGCCCGCAACGCTCAGCACCCACTCGGCACCTAGCTGTCCCCCGCTGGATCTCGTGGATACCAAGCGAGGGGCGAGCCCGGCGCTAAGAAGGAGAGGCGTAGGGCGTCTGCCAATGGGAGGCGCTGAATTGGAACCGAGGCTTGGGATTCAAGCTCAGTATTCCCGCGAGCGATAGGCTAGAGGCGGTAGACTGAAAACGAGGCTTGGGAAGCAAGCCTCGTGAACCCGCGAGCGGTAGGCTCGAGGCGGGGTTTCGTAAAATGGGCTGAAAACGAGGCTTGACAAGCAAGCCTCAGAGATTAAGGTTGAAAAAGAGGCTTGGAAGACGGGAGTCCGTCTCGGTGTAACAGGCAATCGATGCCGGTGCCCCTGGAAAATAACCGAGTAGAGCAAGTATATCTAGGTTAAAAACAAAAGGATTCTCTAGATACACTAGTTGATAATCTCTATGGTGGTAGAGATGGGGTATAACATTTTTAACCAGTAAAATTGCAGAGTGGGTGTTCATAGGTGCCCATGTCATCTAGGTGCCTACTCATAAACACCTTATATTGATACATTGTTTAATGTTTAAGAACACTGGCCCAAGGTATTTTATCATTTAATCCCAGGATGTGTGTGCTGAGTCTGTAGACCCAGCGCTGCTCTTTTTCAAACAGGATGTTCTCTCTGTTCCTGGGATTATTGACCTGTTCGATAACTGTCCAGGTCATGTCATTGGGGGTATGATGTGCCTGCAAAAAATGTTCGCTGAGTTTAGTGGTTACTTTTTTGCAGCGAACATTGCTGCGATGTTCACCAATGCGTGTCTTGATTTTCCGGGTTGTCATACCCACATATCTCTTGGCGCATGGGCAAGTAATCAGATATATTACATTGGTAGAGTTACAATTAGTATGAGATTTTTGGATCCATACTTTGCCCGGTTCCAGATTTAGCTGTTTGGTGTGGGTGGTCAAATGACAAACGCTGCAGTCAGTACAGGGGAAATGCCCAGTAATGGGGGGTAGGTGCCAAGGTTCAGTGACAGACCTAGTGAGTGGTAATGGGCATGATAAAGGTCTTGTATGAACCAGGGCATCCTTAAGACTCCTGCCCTTTTTAAATGAAAAGAGCGGTTATTCCCAATCGCCCATGCTACTGGTGATGCTTCTCCAGTTTTTATTTATAGACTTTTTGACATTATCTGAGAGCGTGCTATAGGTAGTCACACATGTTAGTGGTACATCAGTGTCTGTTGTCACATTTTCTTCGAGGAGGGCATCTCGAGGTTGGTTACGGGCCCTGGTCTGGCCTTTGTTGAGAATTCCTTGAGGATAGCCCCTTTGTCTCAATTTTACGGTCAGATCCTTGGCCTGAGTTTTGTAGTCAGTGGTGCTGCTGCAGTTTCTTCTCAAGCGGAGGTATTGCCCGTAGGGCAGGTTTTCTCGCAGGGGCCTAGGATGGAAACTACTGAATTCTAGAAGATTGTTCTTTGCCGTTGGTTTATGATGGGTCACAGTAGTGAGAGATGTTCCCTCAATCCTTATTACTACATCCAAGAAGACAATTGATTCTTTGCTGTGATTGTGAGTGAATCTTAAGTAGGGGTCAAGGGTATTGACCCAACTCAGGAACTCGATGAGACTGTTTTCATTACCGGTCCACAGTATGAGAATGTCATCAATGTACCTCCTCCATAATCCTATGGAGGAGGCAAAGGGGTTGGATGCAGGCAGGATGTGCTTGGTTTCAAAGTCATACACGTACAACCCTGCTACGCTAGGAGCGAAGGTGCTGCCCATTGAGGTCCCTGTGCATTGAAGGTACAATTGTCCCTTGTATTCAAAGTAATTTTCTCTGAGCGCCATCCTTGCACATTGTAGAATGAAAGCCTTTGGCGTGGTGTATTCCCAGTTCACTGTGTCTAGTGCTTGCGCCAGTACCCATAGTGTTTCTTCCTGGGGGATACTGGTGTACAGACTCTCTATGTCCATGGTGACCAGGATAACAGAGTCTGGTGCAAAAGAGATGTCATTCAGTAGTCTGAGAAGGCTTTTCGTGTCCTTCAGATAGGTGCTGGAGTTCTGCACTATCGGTTTTAGGTAGTGGTCACAGAAGGTGGATAGGGGTTCCAGCACTGAGCCAATACCAGACACGATGGGACGGCCTGGTGGCGGTAAAACATTTTTATGTGTTTTTGGCAACGTGTAAAAATAGGGGATAGTTGGGCCCCCTGCCATAAGGTATGCCGCTTCATGTGGGGAGATATGCTCGTTCAACTCTGCCTCCCGTACAAAGGTGGCTATTCGTGATTTCATTTCTGCAGTTGGGTCTGTGGTAAGAGGAGTGTAGTTGGTTCTGTCGTTCAGAAGTGTCAAACATGCTTTATCATAATCAGAAGTGTCCTGAATGACAGTCCCACCGCCCTTGTCGGCTGGTTTTATGGTAATGTCTTTGTCATTTTGTAAGTTCTCGAGGGCTTTATGTTCTGCAGCTGAAAAGTTATTGAACCGTTTAGGATTTTCAATGGTTTCTAGATCTTTAGTGACAGCCTGTTCGAAAGCAGTGATTGCTGCGGGTATTGTATGTGGTGGTGGCATAAAAGTAGATTTAGGTCTGAAATTGGTGTCAAAATCCTGTTCATTAGTTTCAGACAGTTCTTTTGACTCAAAAAACGCCTTAAGTTTGAGTTTTCTAAAGAATTGTGCGAGCTCGCAATGGAGTCGGAATTTGTCCGGACGTGAGGTGGGGACAAAACCCAAACCCTTCTCCAGGACTTTCGTCTCTTCTGGTGTTAAAATTTTCTTTGAGAGATTTGTCACAAGACTCAAACCGCACTCGTGCTGGCTGTTGCTGTTCGGCTGCGGGTGTGTTTCCCCACTGCATCTCCGTCTTCCCAGGTCACTTGTGTGTTGCCTCTGCTGCGTCCCCGTCCCCGCCCGCCTCTCCCTAAAAAAGGCATAGGTGGGTGATTTTGAGGGAAAAGAGGTTGCATATAAGGATTCCAGTTCATCATTGGGAACTGGGGTTGTTGGTAAAACAAAGGTGTGGGACTGTTATTTTGATGGCCATAGTTCTGCCATCTTGGTTGTTGTGTCGGATAATTAAATCTACCTCTCCCTCCTCTCCGTCCTTTTTGTTTGGGGCTTTGGTTACTCGTGGTGCTCCCACTTGACGAGTGGCTATCTGAGTCATCAGACTTGTTAGTGTCCTTTTTCGGAGCACTATAGTTAGGATCAGAGTAGGGGTAAACACTTTCGAATTTAAACTTTTTAAGATCTTTTTGGAATTTCGGTAGTTTGGCCTGCATCAGATTGTCCTTGTACTCTACGAGGTCTCTATTGATTTCGTCCAACTTTTTCTTATATCCAGTTATCGTGGCTTTAAACTGGGCTTCTGTTTGTTGGATCTCAACCTGCAGAGTTTCTGATAGGCGAAGTGCTGTTTTAATGATCAGCACCAGCCAATCTCTTGTGCAGTGCCATGCAATCATGGCCCAATCCCTTCTGAATGTTGCATCATTTAAAAATATCCTTGGGGCATTAGTGACCAGCAGCCCTTTTGGGGCTGCTGGTCTAGAGAATCCTTTTGTTTTTAACCTAGATATACTTGCTCTACTCGGTTATTTTCCAGGGGCACCGGCATCGATTGCCTGTTACACCGAGACGGACTCCCGTCTTCCAAGCCTCTTTTTCAACCTTAATCTCTGAGGCTTGCTTGTCAAGCCTCGTTTTCAACCCATTTTACGAAACCCCGCCTCGAGCCTACCGCTCGCGGGTTCACGAGGCTTGCTTCCCAAGCCTCGTTTTCAGTCTACCGCCTCTAGCCTATCGCTCGCGGGAATACTGAGCTTGAATCCCAAGCCTCGGTTCCAATTCAGCGCCTCCCATTGGCAGACGCCCTACGCCTCTCCTTCTTAGCGCCGGGCTCGCCCCTCGCTTGGTATCCACGAGATCCAGCGGGGGACAGCTAGGTGCCGAGTGGGTGCTGAGCGTTGCGGGCGTAAGATCACCTCTTTGGACATCTTCCTAAGATAAGTTTCTGTGTGTGAGATCCTGCCAGGTCTCTAAATCCTCTATTTTGTGTTTGTTTGTTTTCCTTCCCTTAATAGGGTGTGCCATTGCCGCTCCCACCCCCCTCCTGAATCTATGGGGCGTGGTTCACTTTAAGTACAAGTGAGGATTGTTTCACTTCTATGTTCTGATATTTTGTGTGCTTAATCAGTACTCAAATTCACGGCCAGCAGGGCTACTAATATCCACGATGTAGCTCTGTGTTTTGCGATACACTTCGGGGATTATTTCTCCGCCGCCATACTATAGGTATTGATGTAATTACGGGCAGCCGCCTGGCTTCCCACACGGATGGACTTAGCACTGCTAGTCTCCATTTACACGTTTGTTGCCTCATCAAATGTGCAACGCCCTGTGCCAGAGTACACTCTTTGGCTCTAGTTGAGGCCCATCACCCGTGGTTTTGGGCACAACTACTATTCTGCATTGTCATCCATCTCGGCCACGGCCATTGATAGGTTTGTTAGCACGTATCACGCCACAATATTGGATTAATGGCCATGAAATATGATCAATAATGATTGATTGTTCTGTTTATTTGTTCTGTGTGTTTTTGTCTGTCTGTCACTTATTAGTTCACAGACTTCTAGTTCTAGGCTCCTCGCAACAGAGGTAAATCCCCAAGCCTTTTTGTTTGTACGTTTTATGCACCATTTTTACAAATAGTGCTATTTTTAACTTTCACAGCCTTTGGCAGGGTGGGCCTTAGCGCGCCCACACCTGCTGAGGCAACACTCGCATATTGGTCCTGATGAAAGCCCTGTAAATTCACACACATAAAGGGCAGAAACATGTTGACCTTCCCCTAATAGGGAAACACCAGTATATTTTATTTGGTAAAGTTTTCCCTGCACATAGTTAATTTTAATATGCCGGGTTGACCAGTTAATAAATTATTTTTTGGGACAACCTCAGGCATTTTTAATCACACTAAACTTTTTTCACTCTTCACTCTCACAAAACTTGCTCCGCAGTCTCCTGGCGTTGCAGCACACTGGGGAGGTATTCGATCTCTCCCAGTGGACCCGATGATGAAGCATGTCACCACTAGGGTGAGTGAGGGTTTCCTGAAAAAATCAAGCATTTTTTCTTGAAAGTTGGTCCAATCCTCTGACCATTTACATCTGGCCTCATAATTTACGTGCTATATTCACTTCTTAAACGCCACACTGACGGATACTCTTAAAGTTCATAAGGCCTGACTCCATTTTGAGCAAGCCAATATACTCCATATTTTTTCTATTTTTGCCGCCATTGCATGACTGTCTTTGATGCAGATGTTGCATGTCCTTATCTTTCCAAGAACCTGCGAAAGTATCAAGCCAATCAGACATTGACATTGATAAGAACACTTGATACAACATCAGTCTGGGACAAGTGCCTTGTAATCTCTATTTCAAAGTCAGACAGGAACAATAACATAAACCGTGCAGTCTGAATTGATGTGTTTTTATCTTATTTGTTTATAAGAATGTGTCTAAGACTAGCATCTTGATGCACATAGGTTACGTCAGACATTCCTATGGTTGTCAGAAATTTCCACTACGGATAAGATACAGTATAAAGGGCTACCACTTGTCAGGAGAGGTCCTTCACCCCACATTATCATGCAACTTACTGCCAGAGAGGATTTTGACTGCCAGAGATGCTGCTGTATTGCACTTTCTACTGAAAGCTGATATCGAGCCATGTCTCGGAAGAGAGAAGCTGATACGACGTGTGTTTACCTCTTGCAGGTAACATGGCCTCCCTGACTTTTGACAATTACAGCACTTTGCCTGAAACAGGTATGCATTGTGCTGATTCAGCTTCAGAAACTCTAGGTGCAAGTTATACCCCTACATGCTCTTTTAGCGTAGCTAGTGAGTACGTTTTAGGGTCTTAGATTTTTAGATTGCATTTTAACTATGGTAGAAATGTTCATTTTATTTTCAGTGTCCGCAACATTCATTTGTTATTGTGAAATTTTGTGTGGTTATTTTAGTTGTGCTAAGCAGCAGGTTGAGATTGTTGAAATAAAATGCTTTTGGTTAAAGTGTCTTATTCTTAGTGCAGTTTGTGTGTGTGGTATTAGGGAAAATAAAATAGGTTTGTTTTAAATCACCACTGCATCCCTGTTTAGAGACTTTTAGTAACCCTAAAGTATTGACCCCATTTCAACTGTGTACTGGGTGGGGTTCTGCGAGGCTACAATTACCTGTCTTTCACATTGAAGTGCAGGTGCATTGAACTAAGTTCACTCATGTGACCCGTGGGTATGAAAACGAACAATGTAGAGCTAAGCCAAAGTCTTAGTTTATACAACCTTGTAGCCCAACGTGGAACCTGGATTTTTGGGAAGATCCTTGAGTAGTTTATTCTTGATATGCCATCATTACATCATTCTTAAGATGTCCGTATTAATCGTCGTTACCTCCTCCTGGGAATAAAAGAGTACCTATTGCCTTGGGTTTGTCACGCTTGACTTTTAAAAAGTTATTCCCTATCTGTGGGTTTTCTAATTCTTTAAATCCATTCCAGTTTAGTTGGTTTGTTTACATGGTGGCCCCTATTATGACATGAGCCAATTAGCGGGCATCAGTTACTCAGCATTTCAAGCTTTGAGGTGTACCCAATGTGGGAGGGCAGTTACTTTTGTACTAGCTGCTCACGCGGCGTATGCCTTAGAGACATTTCACTCATGGGTGGAGTTTGATGCTATAGACGCTGCCTCCGGGAAGTTTCAGGCTTATAAAGCTGCAGTATCTATCACATACTATAGGGCAGGGGTCTTCAACTTTTTCTATAGTGAGAGCTACTTTTGATCTGTGAAAATTATTGCGAGCTACTGAAGGCCAAGCCACTTGTGCAATGTTACCAGACACCCCCACGCCCAGTTTAATTGAATCAAAGCCTAATGTCCATAGAGCCGAAGACTAGGGTTGGAACAAAAACCTTTGACTATGGGCTGTATGAAAGGGCTGCCATGTGTATCAGTGAGAGTGTGGTCTTTGGGGATGTATGAACATGTGTTTGTTTGAATGGGATATATGTGTATGAAGAATGAGTCTGTGTTATATGTGTTTGAGGGACAGGACATACCTTTCGCCATAAGTGGCTCTGTTACATGTATAACACAAATATACAACCATTTTTTAAATGAGAGAAATTTAAAGTGCAGAAAAATGTTCCGCAAAGAATGTTAATTATATGGAAACATTTTCAGCACTTTATATTTCTCCCACTTTAAAAAAAAATGTTTGTTCTATTATAAATATGACAGTGTCTAGCAGCCACTGGGAGCCAGAGGCCTGCTGTTTGTGGAAGTGACACTTTGAAATGGGAGAAAATTAACTTGGAGTAAACTTGGTTTATATAAATTCTATAAAACTCCTCATTTACATTTTCGCAGTGTTTCATTTACAAACAGCAGGCATCTTGCACCCAGTGGTCTCTAAACACGGTGCCATATTTAGAACTTAAAAATACAACCATTTGTTTAAAAAGGAGGAATTAAAAAAAGGAAGAATCGTGCGTCATAAAATATTACAATATAATTGGCTCAATTGAAAGTGAAGAAAAACATTTACCTAATGTTTCATAGAAATATTTTAATCCACTTTAAATTTCTACAATTTGAAAACAAATGACAATATTTTTCAATTCTAAATATGGCACAGGGTCTACTAGCCACTGGGAGCAAGCGGCTTGCTGTTTGTAAATGCAGCACTTTGAGATGGGATAAAATGAAAATAAAGAGTTAACTTATTGATTAAGCTAAATTCATTTTCATTTTCTCACATTTAAAAGCATTCAGAAACATCATTTTGTTCTCATGGTCTAATATTGAGCTGACAAGGACTTTTATTTAAGGTTTCAATACCTCTGTGCCCTGGGTCATAAATCTGACTCCAACACTGCACATTATCAGGCCCTCCTATCAGCAGCCTGAAGATAATAATGTAAAATAAACATAGCGCTTCCTTAACTTTAAAAGGAAAATGTGATCCAGTGATTATTTAAAAAATTAACCCAAAATGGTGAGCTACTCTGAAGGTGTCTGTGTGCGACTGATCATCTGGTTAGATACACCTGATATTGGGCATACCAAGATCTGGAAACCCCTTGGACTTACCAGGAACACTAAACCTGCTTTGCTGATCAGTTACCACATATGCACAGGAATGTTTATCTGGGACCCCTGATCTACGACGGGGCTGCGTGGCCAGTGCTAGCTGGCTGCACACCCTTTCCATGTCCTGAACATTAGCCCATGCTGATGTAGGTGGGATCTTGAATTAGGTGTATGGGGAAAGTGAGGTGACCGAGGCCCCAGAGGGCGGAGCTTCTGATCGGTTCAACCTTACCGCTGGACCACAGGACCCCCAGATTATTTGCAGGTCTGGGGAATGGAAGGTCACGTCTACGGAGACTGGCATCGGGCCTAGTCTGGTTGCTACCATGTACCCCGCCGAGGAAGTACTTATGAGTAATGGTGTGAGGATCCTCAGTTGGAATATAGCAGGCATCTCTAGGAAACTAGCTGATCTTGATTGGAACCTATTTATCAAGTCTTTTGGGATATGTATTTTCCAAGAGACTTGGAGTGTAGAATCCTGCCATAAGGTTGGTTACACCACGTTTTTTGCACCAGCAATTCTCCCTCATTCCTGGAGAGGTCGCCCTTCAGGCGGCCTCCTCATTTGGATCAGTATTTCCCTGGGATGCCTTACTAGACATCTTGTATCCAAATCTCCTGATATACTAAGATTGTCAGTCACGGGACCACGTAGAGGGCGCACACTGGAGATATTTAACATTTACGCTAGAGGCATTAATGATGGCTCTCAATCTCCAACTATCTCCGTCCTTGGTGAGGAACTTAGCAGGTGTAGCAAGAACTTATACATCCTGTCAGGGGATTTTAATTGTACCTTCGAGCCCCTTGCAGCTGATGACATTTTGGGCACTTCCGATAAGGATGCTAGAAGGGGTATTCCTGCCCTTACTATCCCGCCTATTAAGAGATGGTCCCAACGGTCCATTCAGCTCAACATCTTAACCTTAGAATTTGGTTTGAGGGCAGCGAATGGTAGGACACCATCAGACCCTTCAGGTGCCCATACGTTTAATAGGGTAGACCACTGTTCACGGATAGATTACTTCTTACTCGATCTAAAGCTCTGGAGCTGTATGCGTAACATGGAAGTCCTGTCTACCGTGGATAGTGACAGTAATTCGCTATCCCTAACTTTAAATTCGTTGTGGCCGCTCACTAATGATTTACATGTGCCACAACTAAAAACTACCTCAGGAGTTCGCCCTTCAAATGGAGGGAGGCGTCTTAAATGGTGTACGGTTGCCCTAGATGAGGGGATGGTGCAGAACATAGGGGCCTTGATGGAAGCGGCCATGACCAGGTTGGACACTTCCACCTTGGATCCCTCAGAGGCTTTTGGTCTCTTTTGCTATACCACCAAAGCTTTGGGTAACCTATTTATAAAACCATGCAGGGATTCCCCGGCAAGGGGGTATCAGAAACCAAAGTCTAACTCGGGCTGGTTTTCCAAAAAGTGTCGGGAGTCAAAAACAGCCCCGGTGAAGGCTGTTAAGCTGAAGGACCCAGAGCTGATCCGGGCCGCTAGGAAAGATTATAGGCTCTCCATTAGGGAGGCAAGGAGGGACTGGGATGACCAGTTCTGGTGTGATCTAAAGGCAGCAAGTGTGGGGAGGGATGCCGGTGGCTTCTGGAACTTGGTAAGGACCAGGAACAGGCCCGATAGCACCCTTATTACATGTAACATTACTGGGCAAGCATGGTTTGATCACTTTTCCCTTCTCTATTCTACCCATCTAGTTGATGGGCAGGGGTTGATCACATCACCATCTCTGGGCCATTCTGTGGAGAGCGTGGCCACCCCCTTTACAGCTAAAGAGGTGGAAGATGTGATCAATTCTTTGGTGCCAAACAAAGCAGCTGGCCCGATGGGTTACCGGGGGATTTACTCCACCTTAACTCTAAAGGATGGGGCAGGCTTATCTCAACCTTACTTAATGCTATCCTTAATGGTGCAGCGATCCCAGTTTCTTGGAAGGGGGCTGAGGTTGTCCCGATATTTAAAAAGGGCTGTCGGGACGACCCAGCAAATTATCGCCCTATAAGCCTTCTAGATTCCACCCAGAAGGTAGCTGGCAAGGTGATTCTTGGGAGAGTGCTCCAGTTGGAGATTGAGAACAAAATCCTTTCGGACTTTCAGGCTGGATTCAGGTCAGGCACCGGGACCATCGAGCAGGTTTTTAGACTGATGCTCATATACTGGAAGGTGGTTGTACTAGGCAAAGGCAGTCTTTATCTTGCTTTTATCGATTTGAACACTGCCTTTGACCTGGTGCCTCTGGATCGCTTATGGGGGGTACTCTCTGACTTGGTGATCCCTGCATACATTTTGTCCTTACTGGTGAAATTGCATACTGGGAATTTTGCTCAGGTAAGGTGGGGTACTCCGGGCCAGAAGACCGATAAAGTCACAGTGAATAGGGGTGTCCGCCAGGGTTTTGTTATTGACCCCACTCTGTACTCATTGTATGTGAACGGAGTGGTGGAGCACCTTTTAAATAAGCCATCCGATGCTCCTTCCCTGGCGGGCAATAAAATACCAACTCTCCTATTCGCTGATGATACCGTGCTCATCTCCAAGTCCCCCATGGGCTTACAGAGCCTTTTGGACAATTTTCAGTCTTTTTGTACTAGCAGGGGACTCAAACTCAATGCCGATAAAACCAAGTATCTGGTACTGAATCCACCCAGGAAGCTTGGTCGACCACCTGTATTGAACCTCATGCCCCTGGAAAGGGTTAAGGAATTTGACTACTTGGGTATCCGTCTATCTCATTCTATGCAGTGGGGTCCTCACCTTCAGAAAATGTTGCTGGGCCATAAAAGGGTCGTGGGCGCTTTACTCAAAGAGCAGCGATCGTCCTCCTTTAGACCTATTGCCCCAGTATTAGACATCTACAGAGCAAAAGGAGTTAGTGCAGCACTTTATGGGGCAGAACTCTGGGGACTAAACAACAGATCATCTCTCGAAATCGGAGAATACATTTTTGAAGGATTTGATGTCCCTCCCCTAGAGTACCTCTACGCTGCCTCTGTTGCTCGATATGGGTTGCCATTCGATCAGAGCCGAGGCCCAACTTCGCCCAATACTATTGTGTGCTCGTTTGTGGAGGGTTCCGGAACTCGCCAGTTATGCAGAAGGGCTGTTGGAAATATTGTCAATACCCAGCTGGTCTAAAATTAGGTGGCTCACTGATGTTAAAACATTGCTTGATGAAATGGGGCTCAGGGACGCTTGGGTATCCAGAAGTGCTCCTCCTAAAGTTGTTCTTAAAAATATGTATTGGCAGTGGGTAGGCAACAAAATTAAACTCTAATCCCAAGCAACCCAGGACAACCACCAAGTTCCTTAGGATCAAGGATGTGGCCCTCTGTGAACCTTATTTGGACTTGATTTCAAAATCCTTTGATAGGGCCTTGTATTTTAAGTTTAGGGTGTGTTTGTTACCTTTGAGAGAATTGTCTGCTCGCTGGACTATCCCGGCACAAACTTCTCCCTTTTTATTATTTTGTATTTCCAGAGTGGAGTCTGTTGCCCATTTTTTATTTGAATGTCCGGCTTACAAAACCCCAAGGTCTAGGTGGCTAAAACCCCTATGCAGGGACATCATATAATCGCTTTGCGAATTTTGATGTCTGACACCAGGCCCCTGTATGCTTGTGGTGTGGCTAAATATTAAGTATGGGCGGAAAATCCGTTACGCTCGCGGATTTTGAGGATTTTCGATAAATTCGCAATCCGCGAGATTTGCGAATTTCCCGCAAAATCCGCAAATTCGCACGCAGCTGATTTTTTTTTTCTTGGTGATACAATTTTGCGGCGCGCTGCGTTTATCATCGTTTGCCGAGTTGTTTTTCTCTATATTTTGCAAGTGCTGCGCCATTTTGGATCTTGCTGCGGGATCCCGCGGGAATTTGGCAAGCGCGATTACGTAATTGCGGCTTGCCAACTTTTGCAGCGAGCGTTTGTCAACGCGAGTACGCCGAGATCACGTCTCGCGGTACTTCGCAATTGCGAGATTTGAGATGCGGCGAGCAGCAATAATCTCGCACACGCGAAAATATAAAATTTGCAATTCTGCACAAGAAATCCACCAGCAAGCAGCATAAACCTTCTTGAAATGATGATTTTTATCTGAATAACTCCTTAGGTTGACATTTGCCTGCACTTTTTTAGCGAGGAGTCCATTTTGGGGGGGAGGGGGGTGGGAGGAAGGAAGTGCCCCACAGTCTTCAACTTCCTGTTCCTGTCCAGCAGGCTCCTCCCAGTGCTTTGTCCATCTCCTGGTCACTTTTCATTTGGATCTGGAGCTGGAAGGATTACTTTTTGTGGATGCTGCTGGATATTTGGATTTGAGGCCTTTTTGACTTTCTTTGGATCACTTTTGGATTAGAAATTTTACAAGAAAGTTTGTTTGGGGCATTACAGTTGCTGCAACTACAATTTTGGAATTTTCGGGCTGTTTTGGGGCCTTTTGCCCAGGGGTACTCAGTGGTGGGTGGACTGAGTCTTTCTGTGGGGTGTCTTGAACTTAAACATCATGGAGGGCATGGATGGAATGGGATTGTGCTGATTTTTCAGTGATTTTCGATTTTTGGGGGTGTTCATGGGGATGGACAGGCCATGTGGCTGGGGGCCATTTTGAGTGCTGCTACAGGCCCTGGCCATGTGCAGGGAGGCAAGTGGCCATTTTGAATGTAGGCATTGTTGTTAGGCCTGCAACCATTTTGCCTACTTTTCAACCTTTATGCCCAGGGGTAGTGAGTCTTGCATGGGCCTAGTCTTTCTGTGGGTTGTCTTGAATTTAAACATCATGGAGGGCATGGATGGAATGGGATTGTGCTGATTTTTCAGTGATTTTCGTTTTTGGGGGCTGTACTTGTGGCCTTTTCACCAGGGGTATTGAATCTAGCATGGGCCTAGTCTTTTTGTTGGGTGTCTTGAACTTAAACATCATGGATGGAATGGGATTGTGCTGATTATTCAGTGATTTTCGATTTTTGGGGGTGTTCATGGGGAGGGACAGGCCATGTGGCTGGGGGCCATTTTGAGTGCTGCTACAGGCCCTGGCCATGTGCAGGGAGGCAAGTGGCCATTTTGAATGTAGGCATTGTTGTTAGGCCTGCAACCATTTTGCCTACTTTTCAACCTTTATGCCCAGTGGTAGTGAGTCTTGCATGGGCCTAGTCTTTCTGTGGGTTGTCTTGAATTTAAACATCATGGAGGGCATGGATGGAATGGGATTGTGCTGATTTTTCAGTGATTTTCGTTTTTGGGGGCTGTACTTGTGGCCTTTTCACCAGGGGTATTGAGTCTTGCACGGGCCTAGTCTTTCTGTGGGGTGTCTTGAACTTAAACATCATGGAGGGCATGGATGGAATGGGATTGTGCTGATTTTGCAGTGTTTTTCGATTTTTGGGGGTGTTCATGGGGAGGGACAGGCCATGTGGCTGGGGGCCATTTTGAGTGCTGCTACAGGCCCTGGCCATGTGCTGGGAGGCAAGTGGCCATTTTGAATGCAGGCATTGTTGGTAGGCCTGCAACCATTTTGCCTACTTTTCAACCTTTATGCCCAGGGGTAGTGAGTCTTGCATGGGCCTAGTCTTTCTGTGGGTTGTCTTGAATTTAAACATCATGGAGGGCATGGATGGGATGGGATTGTGCTGATTTTTCAGTGATTTTCGTTTTTGGGGGCTGTACTTGTGGCCTTTTCACCAGGGGTATTTGAGTCTGGCATGGGCCTAGTCTTTCTGTGGGGTGTCTTGAACTTAAACATCATGGAGGGCATGGATGGAATGGGATTCTGCTGATTTTGCAGTGTTTTTCGATTTTTGGGGGTGTTCATGGGGAGGGACAGGCCATGTGGCTGGGGGCCATTTTGAGTGCTGCTACAGGCCCTGGCCATGTGCTGGGAGGCAAGTGGCCATTTTGAATGTAGGCATTGTTGTTAGGCCTGCAACCATATTGCCTACTTTTCAACCTTTATGCCCAGGGGTAGTGAGTCTTGCATGGGCCTAGTCTTTCTGTGGGTTGTCTTGAATTTAAACATCATGGAGGGCATGGATGGAATGGGATTGTGCTGATTTTTCAGTGATTTTCGTTTTTGGGGGCTGTACTTGTGGCCTTTTCACCAGGGGTATTTGAGTCTAGCATGGGCCTAGTCTTTCTGTGGGGTGTCCTGAACTTAAACATCATGGAGGGCATGGATGGAATGGGATTGTGCTGATTGTTCAGTGATTTTCGTTTTTTGGGGCTGTACTTGTGGCCTTTTCACCAGGGGTATTGAGTCTTGCATGGGCCTAGTCTTTCTGTGGGGTGTCTTGAACTTAAACCTCATGGAGGGCATGGATGTAATGGGATTGTGCTGATTTTGCAGTGTTTTTCGATTTTTGGGGGTGTTCATGCGGAGGGACAGGCCATGTGGCTGGGGGCCATTTTGAGTGCTGCTACAGGCCCTGGCCATATGCTGGGAGGCAAGTGGCCATTTTGAATGTAGGCATTGTTGTTAGGCCTGCAACCATTTTGCCTACTTTTCAACCTTTATGCCCAGAGGTAGTGAGTCTGGCATGGGCCTAGTCTTTCTGTGGGTTGTCTTGAATTTAAACATCATGGAGGGCATGGATGGAATGGGATTGTGCTGATTTTTCAGTGATTTTCGTTTTTTGGGGCTGTACTTGTGGCCTTTTCACCAGGGGTATTGAGTCTTGCACGGGCCTAGTCTTTCTGTGGGGTGTCTTGAACTTAAACATCATGGAGGACATGGATGGAATGGGATTGTGCTGATTTTGCAGTGTTTTTCGATTTTTGGGGGTGTTCATGGGGAGGGACAGGCCATGTGGCTGGGGGCCATTTTGAGTGCTGCTACAGGCCCTGGCCATGTGCTGGGAGGCAAGTGGCCATTTTGAATGCAGGCATTGTTGGTAGGCCTGCAACCATTTTGCCTACTTTTCAACCTTTATGCCCAATTGTAGTGAGTCTTGCATGGGCCTAGTCTTTCTGTGGGTTGTCTTGAATTTAAACATCATGGAGGGCATGGATGGAATGGGATTGTGCTGATTTTTCAGTGATTTTCGTTTTTGGGGGCTGTACTTGTGGCCTTTTCACCTGGGGTGTTTGAGTCTAGCATGGGCCTAGTCTTTCTGTGGGGTGTCTTGAACTTAAACATCATGGAGGGCATGGATGGAATGGGATTGTGCTGATTGTTCAGTGATTTTCGTTTTTTGGGGCTGTACTTGTGGCCTTTTCACCAGGGGTATTGAGTCTTGCATGGGCCTAGTCTTTCTGTGGGGTGTCTTGAACTGAAACCTCATGGAGGGCATGGATGGAATGGGATTGTGCTGATTTTGCAGTGTTTTTCGATTTTTGGGGGTGTTCATGCGGAGGGACAGGCCATGTGGCTGGGGGCCATTTTGAGTGCTGCTACAGGCCCTGGCCATGTGCTGGGAGGCAAGTGGCCATTTTGAATGTAGGCATTGTTGTTAGGCCTGCAACCATTTTGCCTACTTTTCAACCTTTATGCCCAGGGGTAGTGAGTCTTGCATGGGCCTAGTCTTTCTGTGGGTTGTCTTGAATTTAAACATCATGGAGGGCATGGATGGAATGGGATTGTGCTGATTTTTCAGTGATTTTTGTTTTTGGGGGCTGTACTTGTGGCCTTTTCACCAGGGGTATTTGAGTCTAGCATGGGCCTAGTCTTTCTGTGGGGTGTCTTGAACTTAAACATCATGGAGGGCATGGATGGAATGGGATTGTGCTGATTTTTCTGGGTTTGTTTTCGATTTTTTTGGGGTGTATAACTGAATTGATGTTCCTCTGTCTTCCATTGTTTTTAGGTGCACAAGACTCAAGAGAACCACCAGTGCCAGGAAGAAGTCCTGCAGCGGTGTGTGTGTGCAGCATAACGTCACGCGACGTCACGTCTGGCCTCAGACAACTCTACAATTCGTGCAACTGCGGCCTGCTGTCTGACCTGCTCTGAAGAAGATGGCCCCAAAAAAAGGTCTCCGTAGCTCCTCTAGCAAGAAAGTTGCTAGTAAGGAGCGGAAGAAGCAAGTTACCAAGGAGGCTGGTGTGGCAACCGCCACGTTTTTTGGGAGCAAAAAAAAAAGTACGCCTGCAGCAGCAGGATCTGCTGGGGACCAAGCTGGGAGCAGCACCCCCGCTCCATTGGGTTCAGTGCCTCTACCACCACGCCAACTTAAGTCAAAGCCCTTGAGTGCTTCAGAGGCAGTCAGTGTACTTCTCCAATCACCATCGACCAGTGATGTTGGCTCATCGCAAGAAAGTAGCAGCAATGTCCCTGAATCAACACAGGTTGTTGTAACTCATCTGACAAGTGTTGAACAACCACAGCCGCAACAACAACATGTGCAAGTAGTACAAGCCCAAGTACATGTGGAAGGAGAGGCAGCGCAAGGAGATGCGCAAGCAGAGGTGCATGGAGGGTCACAACAAGTTCCCACAATAGTTGTCCCTCCCGAAGTAGGGGCACATCAGGAAATCGACAATCAAGCCGAGGTATCATTGGAAGCCACTCCTCCTGATGATTATTCATTGTCTTCCACATCCCTAGCAAGGAAAAGATCAAGGTTGGTGTCTACATCTTCTTCAAACCCACCGCCTTCTGATGATCTGGATGACGAATGGGTACCACCACGGCAGCCTGAGAGTGAGGCACACCATGATCTGACAAAGATACCTAAGCGTAAAAGGAAGGTCGTCGAAAAACTCATAGCTATGGAGTGTGATGAGGCTCAACAAGAAGTGACGCATACTGCTGCTGATGAAGCCCTTCACGACGACGATCCAGTCATCATAATGGTCACTGCAGCCCCAGCGGGCATGCAGCAAAGAGACATTTTGACCCTATCCCGAGAAGCTGCTGAGCGTGATGATGATGTCGACGAGGAGTCAATGGAAACACAACAATCATTGGATTTGGAGTTAACTAGTACACCAACACCTACCGCTTCCATATTTCTTCCTCGCAAGAAGGGACTTCCATACACCTCGACCTCAATTAGTGGTGGTGAAAGTGCAAAACGTACTGAAGTTCGGCAATCCACATCCTCCACTTCATCTGGCATTAGCAGCAGGACCACCACCACCAGTATCGCCGCCTCCTCCGGCCCCCAAAGACATTTCAAGTCTCCAGTTTGGGACTTCTTTAGTGTTTGCCGAAGAATGGAAAACGTAGCCATTTGTAGCATGTGTAAGCTTCGAGTTAGTCGTGGTAAGTTTGGTACCAACTATGGTACCGGAGGCCAGAGAGGTCATCTTAGGAGAGCGCACCCTGTCCAATGGTTTGCGCACCTAGAGGCGGTCAAGGAAGCCCAAATTGCACGTAATGAAAACGTTGATTTTTCATCTGATGATGACGAGGAGGAAGAAGACGATTCAAACACTTCACTTACACCCAGTACCCCTGTCAGCAGCACACCCCATGTGAGCCACACTAAGAGTGTGGGAGAGAGTAAGACATCAATGCGGAAAAGTTCATCAGCGAGCGTAACTGGGTCGAAGATATCGTCATCATCCCGTAAATCCTTGGTCCAGGGCAACATTAAAAAGATGTTGTTTACAGAAGCGCAATATGAACGCAATCACCCACTGACGCGTCTGTATAACACTAAGCTGGCTAAAATGCTAGCTCTGGACCTTCTCCCTTTTTCTTTTGTAGAAGGGGTTGGTTTTCTAGAATTAGTGGCAGCGCTCTGCCCTAAATGGAAGGTTCCTAGCCGGTTCTATTTTGCCCGAGTTGCGGTTCCAGCACTACATGAAGATGTTCTGAAGGTGATTGGGGCAGCTTTGCAGAAGAGTGCTGTTCACACTATACATCTGACAACAGACATGTGGACCAGTGGCGCAGGCGCTGATTACATGTGCATCACTGCACACTGGGTCTCTTTTTCAGGGGCTAAAGCAAAGCTAAACGCAGGTGTTGACGCGGACATTGTTTTTAAAGCTGCTCGGAAACATGCAACACTAGCCATGTTTGGTTTGGAGAAACGTCACACAGCAGAAAACATTTTGGATGTCTTTAACACAAAGGTCCTTAACTGGCTGTCCCCAAAAAAACGCCAGGTTGGTTATGTTTCCACGGACAATGGCGCCAATATAGTTAAGGCCATGAGGATGGGTGACTATTTCAGAGTGCCGTGTTTGGCGCACTGTATAAACCTGGTTGTCCAAAAATTCTTGGGTAATAAAGGCAGTGCAGCGTACAGAGTATTGGACACCTGCCGAAAAATGTGCAACCATTTCAGCCATTCTTTTAAGGCCCGGAAGCAGCTGAGGAGCCTGCTATATCAACGTCAAATGCCAGTGAAAGCACTCATCCAGGAGGTGGTAACACGTTGGAACTCAACCTTCTACATGCTTGAGCGTCTGTATGAGCAGTATACGGTACTCGATCAATATTTCTTAACAGAGGGTACAGCTCAGGAGGACCTGAGGATGGGTGCGGCGCAATGGAACATAGTTCAAAGCCTGACACGCATGCTTCGTCCTTTTGAGTTCTTCACGCGTGCAGTCAGCAAGGAGGACTGTAATTTGGGAAAAGCTATCCTATTGTTGTACATGCTGGAGCCCCAACTGAAGGAGGTGTGTTCTGTGTTTGAAAAAGATGCAAAAAACCAAGACTCTTTTGTTCTGGCTGAGAAATTATTAGAGCTCCTACAAGGTGATGAACGTCTTAAAATGATCCACTCAGAAGAGCATTACATTTGTGCTACTATTCTGGATCCACACTACAAAAAGGCGCTGGCAGGCCAAGCATTCTTTCCTTTTGATGATGAACATGTTCCAAAGTACAAACGTTGGCTAGCCTTGTCAGCCAAGAGGTTTGAAAGAGAACGGCAGAAAATTGAAGGAAATGGCAGTACATCAGCAGGCCATCCCCAGTCAAAACAATCCACTTCTGCACCTGTGGCTGTGGCACAAGTGACCTCTCAGCCGTTAAAGACACCGGCAACCGGATCATCTGAACCAGACACAACAGAAACATTGGAGGCTGAAGAGGATTGGCTAGCTCGGCTTGGGTTTGGTTCTCAAAATGTCAGAGGCACAGCAACAGCTAAGCAAAGTGGAGGAACCTTGGATGAGGACCTTGAGTCGATGGTGAAGGACTATCTGAATGACTCAACAGAGGTCTATGTTAATGCTGACCCATTGGCGTATTGGCATGGGAAAAAAGAATTGTGGCCACAGCTCACCAACCTGGCTTTAAACTACTTGTCTTGCCCACTCGCAAGCGTGTCTTCTGAACGTGTTTTTAGTGCTGCTGGTGGCATTGTAACTTCCAAACGGAGCCGCCTCTCACCCAAAAATGTGGAGAGGTTAACAATGATCAAGATGAATCAGCACCTCATACCACCAGATTTCAGAGTACGAGAAAGCGCGCCGGATGAAGACGAGGTGGCCAGCAACATAGATGAGGGAATTTCTACTCTGTCAGGTGACACTGAGCTCACCCTGCCTGAATTCGCAGAGTATGACGACGAAGCCTTATTCTCATTCCTGGACCGTGATACCGAGCCCTGAAAATGAGACAACGAATCAATAACTTTCTTTTTCGTCCTTATTCACTTTTATTCCTGTGTGTCTGTCTTTCTTTGTTGTGCACAGTTAATATAGTTCAAACTTTAATCAGATACTCACAAAAACAAGCCCATCAGCAGAACTGTCTTCACTGGTTTGCTAATTGATTTGAAGGTGCCGCAGTCTGCATTCCTCAGGTTCACAAGTTCAGAAGAACATGCTCCTCTATCCTCCTCCTCCAGACTCCTATTTCCATCAAAGCAGAGGGCTGGTTTACGCCCAATGAAGAAAGACTTAGCACTTGTGGGGGTGTTGTTCTACCTCTTTGCAAGTGAGTTGACGGCTCTGGGACCATTGTTGGGAAGCTCTAATACCGGCTAAAAGTGGTTTGGACCAAATCCGAGGCGCAATTTTTTAGTGTTTTTGCTGACTTGCTTGCCTTTGAGGTGCTCTTAGGGGGGGTTCCGTCTGTTTGTGGGTGAGTTTCGGGGTCTGTCAGCACTGCTGGGACACTCTAATCTTGATTGCATTTGCTTTTCAGGAAATCCGTGGTGGCAACCCCGACTTATGGCCTAGCTACGCAGCGTGTTTGGACCGAAGGCCGAGAAATATTGTAAGTAGGAGATGTTGCTTTTGGCCTGTTTTTGGGTGTTATGCTTTTTGGCGGGTGGGTTGGCGGGTCTTGGGGCATTCCTGGGAAGGTCTAATACCGGGTAGAAGTGGTTGGGACAAAATCCAGGCCGATATTTCTTTTTGCTATTTCTGACATTTTGCTCAATGTAGCGTTTTCGGGGGCCTTTTTGGGGGGCTTCCTGGTGTTTGTGGGTGAGTTTCGGGGTCTGGGAGCACTGCTGGGACACTCTAATCTTGATTGCATTTGCTTTTCAGGAAATCCGTGGTGGCAAACCGGACCTATGGCCTAGCTACGCAGCGCGTTTGGACCAAAGGCCGAGAAATATTGTAAGTATGAGATTTTGCTTTTGGCCTGTTTGGGGGTGTTATGCTTTGTGGCGGGTGGGTTGGCGGGTCTTGGGGCATTCCTGGGAAGGTCTAATACCGGATAGAAGTGGTTGGGACAAAATCCAGGCCGATTTTTTTTTTGTTGCTATTTCTGACATTTTGCTCAATGTAGCGTTTTCGGGGGCCTGTTTGGGGGGGCTTCCTGGTGTTTGTGGGTGAGTTTCGGGGTCTGGGCGCACTGCTGGCTATATATACTTTACTTTGCAAGAGGTTTGAAGCAAATCCATGGTGGCAGAGGGGAGTTAGGGCCTAGCTGTAGAGCGCGCGCGGAGTGATTTGGGAAATTTGGAAAAAAATTACTAAGTCCCCATTTTTGTACTTTTGCTCTTTGGCTGTTTGGGGGTCTTCTACTCGTTTTCTCCTGGGTTGACGGCTCTGGGGCCATTGCTGGGAAGCTCTAATACCGGATAAAAGTGGTTTGGACAAAATCCACGCCGATTTTTGTTGTTGCTATTTCTGACATTTTGCTCAATGTAGCGTTTTCGGGGGCCTGTTTGGGGGGCTTCCTGGTGTTTGTGGGTGAGTTTCGGGGTCTGGGAGCACTGCTGGGACACTCTAATCTTGATTGCATTTGCTTTTCAGGAAATCCGTGGTGGCAAACCGGACCTATGGCCTAGCTACGCAGCGCGTTTGGACCGAAGGCCGAGAAATATTGCAAGTATGAGATTTTGCTTTTGGCCTGTTTGGGGGTGTTATGCTTCTTGGCGGGTGGATTGGCGTGTCTTGGGGCATTCCTGGGAAGGTCTAATATTGGGTAGAAGTGGTTGGGACAAAATCCTCGCGGAAAAGCCTTTTGGCACTTTTTGTAACTTAGGGTTCGTTAGGGTTAGCCCTAGCAGCAGGATTGCATGTGTTTCGGGGTGTTCTAGATTTTTGCAACTGAGTTCTGGGGTCTTAGAGCACTCGTGAGAATGTGTAATTTTGGTTGCAAGTCATTTGAAGAAAATCCATTGTGGGAAAGGGGGGATTTGGCATAGTTAAAGAAAGCCTTTGCCACTATTCTTAACTTAGGGTTCGTTAGGGTTAGCAGTATTTCTATTGCATGTGTTTGGGTGGGGGGGTTTTCGAGTCTTGGAGCGATGCTGGCTATGGATACTTTTGCTTGGTTGCTTGCAATCCACGGTGGGTAAGGGGGTACTTGGGCCTACTTTTACTTTCAAAGTACGTTTTGTCACCAGTTTTCTGCTAGGCCTCGTTTTTTGAGATTTGATTGGGGGTCTTCTACATTTTTGCGAATGGCTTTAGTAAGGGTCTGGGTGGGAGCACTGCTGGGAAGATCTAATTTTGTTCTAAAACACAGTTTACAGTACACCTAGCTTGAGGAGAAAGATCCGCTACATTAATTTGCCCATACTTATTTATCCTTCAAAAGGTGACTCAGACAGAGTACGCACTTTCAAAAATATTGTACTGTCTACTAGGAAAATCAAAGTGTGACTTTTTGCACTCCACAGCCTACATACCTTATATTTATTTATCAGTGGTGTTGTAATATTATATCACTTCCTGTTTTTCGTTGAATAATTACAGGCCGGGTTTCAGTCTGTGCAATGGGGGAAAAAGGATGGAGTCAGGCTTCACATTAGCGAGCCACAATTCAGCATCAGGCAGGCAGTGGACAGGGTGTCTTCTGGTCACCAACATTGATGGACGAAGCGTCAGCTGCAATGGAGGAGTGCCGCTAATGAGAGGAATTTTTTTCTGCATGCAACTTACTTACCAAATTCAACAGGACAACTACAACAACATACAGATACAGTATCCTTTGTCTTTTTCTCTGACTGTGACTGCATTTCTTGGATCTCTCTCTGCTTCTAAATTGATCCCTTAACACATCACTTAGTCCACTCCACAATCACATCTGCACCACACATAGTCATTTGTAAGTGCTCCTACGTAATTCGCAAGTCGCAGCACGCCCCAGCCCGTAGAGGACTGGGATGGCCCCAATGATGAAGCATGTCACCAAGGGGCAACCCTGGTGAGTGAGGGGACACCTAGAAAAAGAGCAATTTCTCCTTTTCTATCTACTATACCTTCCAGACCAACCCCATTGAGTGTTATGAATGGATTTATAGTGACCAGCAAGGCTCTCAGGTATCTGGCAACAGAGACCTTATGTTGAATATAGTTATCAATAATTCCACACACGCCCTGTACTGTCGCATTCTTTCTTCCACAGTTGTCGAAAGTACTACTTACTTTTCACTGACATGCATGCAGTAGTGCATGCCCTTTCAAAGATTGATGGATAGGTTTGTACCCAAAGATGTGTTTATGTTCACAATTGTTTGTCCATGCTGTGCTATTTTTTCTTGTCTCCCAAAACCTTTCCCAAAAACCCCCGTACCCATCCATTTTTCAAACCCTAACCCTCTTCCCCCGGGCTGTGTGGTTTTGATTGATGTGTTACTAAATTACAGCAATAAATCCACACACTTGCTGGGGAGGATAAGGTGATAGCAACAGGCTGGTGAAGAAATCCGAGGATATATTCTTACTCTGCTTGACAAAGACCCATGGCTAATGCCAAAGAACTTCAACCGAATTAGTAGTTATACTTTACCATTTGTTAGGCTACAATGTGGCACTGTTCTAGTGTACTGTCACCTGCTATATTCTCTATTGTACCGTTGTATTGCTCAGGAGGACAAACCAGATTTCATTTTCTTTTTTTTCATAGGCATGCAACTGCCACTGTGTCACACCACTAGTACCACCGCTATGAGGAAATTGTATCCGCCCAGGATTGCAAACCTTATTCGCTGTTTCCCGTGGAGCCAGCCCTGGGTCTAGCCCTACTTTCAAACACAAATTACAGGTAAGATAAGCGTTTGGTGGTTTGGGGGTATAATGGAGTATTAGGAGAGACGAGAGACTGACGGTAGTACTACTAAAGTCCTAGGACTCTTGAATTCACTTCACTTACTCTGTGAGAGGCACTTAGTGATGAAAACATTTGGGCATTTACACTTAAAGGAAGAAAATGGAACTAAACTTTCAGCAAAACAAAGTCACTGTTAAACCCCCACCCACCAGGCAAGCAGTAAAAAACAGGTATGCTCAGATAAAGTTTGAAAAAGTATATTTATATCCCTAACAAAATAATCTCCCGCAAGACCCTCCCTAACCCCAACGATTGTCCTTCAAAAGTCCCCAAAAACCCAACTCCCAATTCCCACCCCCCAAAAGTCTCTAAAAAAGGGGCAAGGGACACTATGGGTGGATGCTGTTTACTTTTTGGGCCAGGGCATCATGCTCCTGGCGGAGCAAGGCGTGCTCTACGCGGAACCCCTCCAACACGTTTGTAAAGTGGTGGAGCTCCTGCTGAAGGCGGGACACCATCAGGGTACTGCGGCGCAGGCGTGCCTTCACTGCCTTGCAGGTGCAATGGCTGTGAGAGGCAGCTGTTGTCCTTGCTACTCGGCGGTGGCGTTTGGCTTTGGCAGCCCGGCTCAGTCTGGGTGGAGCACTGTGCTGGGTGGCAGCCCGTGGGGGCACGGAGGCCGATGCAGACGACGTTGTTGTTGTGGTCGACCGCACACTTTCTTCGTCCTCCAGGGCCACCAGCCGCCGATATTCCGCAATAGTGGCATCGATCCTCCGTTGCCGGGCTGCTCTAGCCAGCTCCTTCCTCCTTGTTCGTTTGGAAGGAGCATCTATATGAAGAAAGAAAGACATAGTCTGTAACCAATGCTCTTTAAGATTAACTCAATCATTCAGCAGAAATTTGTGTTGCAGTACAACTAGCAACTTGCAAGCGCATTACATAACTATTGAGGCCAGTATCTATGTAACCTCCCACTTCTTCATCCTTGCTCTAACATTAGTGGGAGTTTAAGGAACAAATTCTACGAGCACTATGGACTTCCATTGGAGTAGACTATGAAAGTACACCAGTCTTATTCTTCTTCTTGTCTCTTGTTTAGGAAAATTGGTACATTATCTTCTGCAAGCCGGCATAATGCCAGCGCAGTGAACTTGCACCCAAGAAAAAGAGACGCACGCCATGATGAGTGACCTAGACTTGCGTTGCGTTACTGTACCCGTCCAGTACATGCAGGTGGTGAAGCTCTTACTTTTCTATTACGGGTGGCACTGAGAATACTCTGTTACAAGGGCTACTGCTTAATTAATTTAACTTTCACCCTACAGTGCAAATGAGTACTAGAAATGGAAAATTGAAGAAGATAAATAATCTGATTATCTATCACTTCACATGGGATGTTTTTGCTTATATATGGGATGACTTTAGGTGCTTTGCTTTTTATTGAGTGACCAGTGATACATCCACACATGAATGACTGAGTACTACTAAACTTATTAAGAGAGGTAGGGAGTGGCCACCGTAATAACCGGATCTATGCTGTGCTTGCAATACAAACTACTGCTACTATTGATGGTAGTATTTGGACAAAATTAAAACTTCTTTTCCTTGCCTTTCCTACACTGGAACGGACGTGCGGGTGCAGTGTTACATGCTCTTCAAAGTTACACTTAGTTCATCCACTGACCGTCTACTCTCTCTAGATCATGGGTACTCACAAACTTTCTCTCAGGGGCTAAATTTACAGTGTAGTTTGTGGCCGAGGGCCGCACTGGTGGGGGCGGAGTCAGAGGGGGCGGGGCTAAATCAAAACAAAAACTTGTGACCATGAGGTTGCACACAGGTCCCTGCAGCAGATGCCTTCATCCACTGAGCCACCAGACCCAGCATTTACATACATCTCTCTCCCTCATGCTCTCCCTCCTGCCCTCCCTCTCCATCTCTCTCACCCTCCTGCCCTCCCTCTCCCTCTGTCATCTCACTGTGTGTGTGTCTGTCTGTGTCAGCCTTCAGCCCGGGCTGAGACAGCTTCCTCAACGCGCACACACAGACAGCCACACCAAAGTACTTAACAGGTCTTTAAAAGACCATTAACATATTATTGAGGCTTTGTTTGTTGTAGCGCCCCTGCATCTCCACCCTGACAATCACTGCTTGCCCGGCCCCACAGAGTAGAGGCTTTGTTCTATTTCACCTCTTTGTGGCCCTGCATCTCCACTCTGCTCTGTGGGGGCCTGGGGAGCAGTGATTGTCTGCAAGGTCTGCGCACCGCCAAGGAAGGCTTGCCGGGCCGCCACCGGCCCGGGGGCGGTACTATGAGTACCCCTGATCTAGATACACATATGCTATCTAAGAGTCAGATAGTAGCATGATCCAGGTATATGGACACATACAGTTTCTGTGTCACCCACCCAGGCTGTTGTCCTTCCACCAATCATTGCTTCATCATTCACCCAGCCATGCATCACATATTCTTTCCTTCCCAGCCACGTCTTCAATCTCAATATGTAAGGAATATATAAGAGCTTACCTCTGCCCGCCACCACCACCGTCTGAACTCTCACAGCCGGCACTGGAACCGCCGCATCCTCCCCTGAGGAATTGCCCTCCGCCTCCGTGTCGAGCACCACCACCTCCGCGTTGGCCCGCCACCAGATGTTCCACCTACAAAGTACATTTAAGAATGTTTGAATAAACCACTCACTAGTATTTGATCTAGGAATGAAGACATGTGAAAACAATGTAATGCAGCACTTTTTGGCACAACTGATGAAGGCTGGCTTTTTAACACGCACCATTTTTTTCCACACAGACAGAAGATGGACTTCTAACAACAAGATCAAGTTGAAACAAGGTGAGAGTTCGGCTCGACCACAAGAAATGTCTTCAATTAATCGTCAGCACTAACCACTTTTCCATTCTCAGTTAAACGTTTTGTTTTTTTATTATGACCTCATTTTAATAAATGTGTTTACTTGTAATAAAGCTTTTAAACTTAGAGAGACTCTGTGTTTTTTGGTCCAGACTAGAGTGACTGAGCGAAAGGTTTTGCAATTTTTGCAAGCATGAGTCCGTGCCTCTGACACTTCTTGACTCTGACTCCGTACTCTTCAGCTACGTTGGATAATCATCATTGGGGATCAATGATCGATGAATTCGGGAGGTAAATGACTGTGCCACACTATGTAGTCAGTCAGTAAGGACATTGGGGGTTCAAAGTCTGTTATCACAGAGGTATGTGGAAACTCTAACAGCGCCTATTATAATTGATAAGCAATGCACTATTTATTGTCCATAGTTCTGTTTCTGCAGAAGAATTGTCCGCGCCACTGTAGTGGTATGGATTGTCCTCCTATCCAAACCAAAAGGTAGTATCTTATTCTTTCTTGGTGGTCATTCACATTTTATAGTTGGGAATTTTCAAAGCAGATAGAACACTTCAAAAGACATTATGGACAATCCCAGAGGACTGCACTAAGTTGATAGAGCTATTGCTGACTAGAATGGGAGTTTCGCCAACCGTGCAATCTTAGTTAGCTACACAGACAGACTAATAAGAATAATCTAGTAATACCACAGGGAGTCATAGTAGAGGCAGGATAAGAATTTAGATACAGTCTACAAGAAGATCAAAGACGATTTTGAAAAAATCAAATGAGGAACGCTAGGAAAAATAGGTACTAGTCTAAAATGAAAACTTGCTGGGGCCAGCAAAGGAGCCCTCGCCTGCCCGATCCTGGCCCTGTTCAACAGCATCCGCCGCCTGCTGCTCCTGTGTCCTCCCCTCGCCCCTGGGGGGAGCTGACGTACAACATGAAAGAAAGAACAGAAAACATGGATGATTGTTGCTTGTCAATGGCAACCAAATCAAACATTTCAAAACAACAATAACAAAATATTTCCGCGAAATTATATTAATTAGGGTTAGTTTTCATTGATTTGCGGACCTGTGACTTCGAAAGTCACGTAACTCACTAAACAAAGTACTGAAAGGTTCACCTAGGACTGGCAGGCAGCAGTCCGCAGGCAAGACGCAAAGTGACAGACAAACTCCATTGTGATTTCAGTCAGATCAGTGATAACACTAACAGTTGCCTGCTACATTACCAGTCATTTAAATAGTCAAACTATCAATCCACCGCCACTATTTTTCTTATTGTCAGGGGTACAAAGGAAGGGGCAGATTTAAGCCCCTTGCGGCTCTTTTGCTCCGTTCTTGCGTGACTTTTGTGACGCAGCAGCTAAACAAAAGAGGCGCCATGGTGCGGCGTATAATATTATAACAACGTGACGCATTTGGGAGATGCATCCCGTTATAAAGCCCTGCGCCATCAGGGGGCGTTCCGGCGCAAGGGAGGGCATTCCTGCGCTGGAACACATCCTAAAAGTGGCTGAGGGAAATCTACAAAATTTCAATCAGTCACCTTTAGGACAATGATGCGTCACACAAACCCTGCACCTGCTTGAAGCAGACGTACGGCTTGACCCAGCATTGGGGAGATAGGGTACCCCAGAGCATTACTGGAGCTGCGCCATCGTTGCGACGCAACTCCAGCAGTAAAGCTTCGGTGACGTTTTGGGCCCATGGTGCGCCGCATTGCAGTGTAGCTAACTAAGTTTGCTATGTAATGGTAGCGGGCCGCACAATTAATGGCGCATCCCTGCTACTTTGCAGGGATGCGACTGTAATTGCAATTCTGCCCCTTAGGGGCATACTTACTTACGCGTTCTGGCGCATCTCCAGAGATGCGCCAGATCAAATGCGTCACGCAAAACTACCCTTGCGACACGGCAGATGCGCCTCATTTACAATGCGGCGCGCCCTGGCGCAAGGGTACGCACTTGCGTGACGCATCTCGTCACGTAAGAGCGGCGCATCGCTGGAGTCACGTCGCCAACGCAATGCAACTCCAGTAATGCTCAGGGCCACCCAATACTTAACATTCTGTGTCAGTCCTTACGCCTGCTTCAAGCAGGCATAAGGAATTGAATTGACGTAGCAGCGTCGCAGAAGTGCCTGCGTTAAATCTTGTAGATTTCACGCAGGCACTTTTGCGAGGCGCACAGCCGCCGGACCGCCCACCCTGCGTACTAGGAACGCACCCATTGTGGTGCAGGCCCATGGCTTTATAACGTGACGCATCTCCCTAGATGCGTCATGCTGTAAATGACTCGCAGGGATGCACCACGTTTACGCCGCTGTTGCGTCACGCAAGGCAACGTAAACGTGGAGCAAGGGGCTTGTAAATGTAATCTGCCCCCTAGTGTCTAGCATTACGCAGTTCTGTAAAGTACACTCATACATAATAGTTACTCAGGCCAATGAGACCACAAAATAGAAAACAAATAAGCATAGTAGCAACGCCACTGAGAAGGAGAGCAGTGCACCTGAAATGCACAGAAGATTTTGAAATATAATTTAACTACAATGTAATCGTCATCAGCGGCATTATTGGCTTGCTCCATGTAAAAAAGAAATATTTGCAATACAACAACACAGAGCAGGAGAAACATCATAGTAGTGAGTGATGAAATAGCTACTACTACTCACCAAGCCCGGGGATCTCCAAGCCGAGCTGTTCCAGCAGGTCGCGCTCCCGGTCCAGGAGGTCCGTCCAGCGGTGGGTGACCTGGCTGTAGGTGCGCTGGACCCCGTAGAGGTGGGATATGGCTAAGCATGGGCGAATTTTGCGGATCTCGCGTTCGCGAATTTGCGGATTTGCGAACTCGCAATCCGCAAAATCCGCGAATTCTTGCGAATTTGCGGATTTTTTTTTTTTTTTGTGTTCGCAAGGATTTCTGCCAGTTCGCGAGGGTTTCGTACCAGTTCGCAATTGCGAACTTACATTTCGTCGCGCAACGGTCGCGAATTATGTTGTTTCTACGTCTGGTTCATCATCACAGGTTCCCAGCACCCTCTGTTTCACCACTGCAACCCTCTGTTACATCAATGCCACCCTCTGGTTCATCATTACTGTAGATTATGGGGGGGAAAAGCAAGCACACCATCCCTGCTTCAACTCAGATGAATTAATTTGGGGTTAGTTTATTAATGTGTCACTGTTTTAAAATTCCAGTCTGGCACCTGCTTCCTTATCTGTAATTTTGCTTTCTGTTGCAGTGCATTTTTTTTCCCCAGGACCTTCTTTGTGGCCTACTTGTAGCTATTGTATGAGCCTGCTGTGAGGGTCAGAGCAGGGTCATACAATTGTTGCAACTAGCAACTGAATTCTGGAGGGGCCCCAGTCAGGAAGCACTACCGGGAATTGTTACTAATGATGAGTTTGAACTCTTGCCCCTGCCGAGTGCTTTCACTTTTGAAAAACTCGTTTTTCTGCAATTTCGCGTGGTTCGCGGGGTGCGAACACGCGCAAGATCGGATTCGGAAGCCGCAAATTCGTGCGAATATGCAATTTGGTTTTTTTGCGGCGTGTTAGTTGGCAAGGTTTTGTGCGTTTTTGCGAGCCGCTCGTAGCGCAAGACGCGAAGTTACCCTCGCGGTCGTTCAAGGGCGCAGCCATCTTGTTTGCCTGACGTATTTCCGTTTCCGGCCGCGAAGTGTAATCTCGCAAAGTCCGCGGTTTGCCAGTACAGTCTCGCGCGTGTTCGCAAGGAAAATCTCGCGCGAACTTACCCGCGCGGTCGTGAACGGGCGCGGCCATCTTGTTTCTCATTCATTGCTATGGTTCTGGGCATGGTCTTTGTATCCTCTGTCAATCTCTGCCATCCTTTGCTTGTTTGAAGTTTTTTTTTATCTATTTTACTTATTATCTATCCCTCTATTTTTCTAGCCCTATATTTTTGTGTTTACTGCTACTTTTGGTTAATTTTAAACTACTTTTGTAAACTCTTTTCTTTTCTTCTCTTCCCTATTCTATTTTCTTTATTCCTTTCCGCCCAGACCATGGTGAAGGGAGCCGGGAAGCATCCCGAGAAGGGGAAGGGTCCCGCACCCCGTGTCCGGCTCCCGTGCGGGCGTTTGAGGGGGGAGCTAGTGATGCCACGGGAGATCTTTACCCCGGAGGAGGTGGCCCAACTCATTTTTTATGTTCAGCGCCGCCTCCCCAGGACCATCATGGGAGGCGGCAAGATCAGTGCCGGGTACGGGGCCCGGGAGCGCCGGAAGCGGTGGGAGAAGGTGTGCCAGGCCATTTACCACCACTCTCGGGTCTGGCGCACCTACAACCAGGCCACCCACCGCTGGACGGATGTCCTGACCCGTGAGCGAGATCTGCTCGACCTCCTTGGCCTTGAGATCCCCGGGCTTGGTGAGTAGTAGTAGCTATGTCTTTACTACTATGTTTTCTCCTGCTGTGTTATTATATTGCAAATTTTTGTTTTTTACCAAGAGCAATAATGCTGCTCATTACATTGTAGGTACATTTTATTTCAAAATCTTCTGTGCATTTCAGGTACACTGCTCTCCTTCTCAGTAGTGTTGATACTATGCTTATTTGTTTTAGATTTTGTGTTCATTTCATTGGCCTGTGAAATTATGTATGAGTGTAGTTGAAAGAACTGCGCAATGCTACACACTAAGGTTCAGATTTTTAATTACCGGCGCATCCCTGCAAAGTTGCAGGGATGCGCCAGTAATTGTGCGTCACGCCACCATCACCCATGGTGCGCCGTATTACAATGCGGCGCGCCATGGGCCCAAAACGTCACCAAAGCGTTACGCATCTGTGCCGTAAAGGTGGCGCATTGCTGGAGTTGCGTCGCAACGATGGTGCAGCTCCATCAATTCTCTGGGGTGCCCTATCTCCCCAATGCTGCGTCAAGCCGTACGTCTGCTTCAAGCAGGCGCAGGGTTTGAGTCACGCATCATTGTCCTCAAAGTGACTGATTGAAATCTTGTAGATTTCCCTCAGCCACTTTTAGGATGCGTTCCTGCGCAGGAACGCCCTCCCTTGCGCCGGAACACCCCTATTGGCGCAGGGCTTTACAACGTGATGCATCTCCCAGATGCGTCACGTTGTTAATATACGCCGCACCATTGCGCCTCTTTTGTGCTGTCGCTGCGTCACAAAAGTCACGCAACAATGGAGCAAAAGAGCCGCAAGGGCCTTATAAATCAGCCCCTACAGACTCAAGTCCAGTCCTTCCTTTGTACACATGGCGATAAGAAGAAATAGTGGTGGTGGATTAATAGTTTGAGTATTTTAATGACTGGTGAATGTAGTAGGAAACTTTAGTGTTGTCGCTGATCTTCAATCACGATGGACTTTGGCTGTCACTTTGCGTGCTGCGGACTGCTGCCTGCCAATCCTAGGCAAACCTTTTTAGTACTTTGTTTAGTGAGTTACATAGGGTAGTTTCCAATTCGACGGTCCGCAAATCAAGCAATACTAAAGTAATGACGTAGTCGACCACATGAGATTGGTCAATAATATATCCCGTGGAGTCGTTCCCTATTTGCTATTTCGCAAAAATATTTTTTTACTTTGTTAGTTCTTTTTTAAATGTTTGATTTGGTTGAGAAATAAATATCATCCATGTTTTCTGTTTTTCTTTCTTTCATGTTGTACATCAGCTTCCCCCAGGGGCAAGAGGAGGACACAGGAGGAGGAGGAGGAGGGTGCTGTTGTCGATGCAGGCCAGGACCGGGCAGTCGAGGGCTCCTTTGCTGGCCCCAGTAAGTTTTAATTTTAATATAGAGTACTTATTTTTTCCTAGCGTTCCTCATTCGATTTTTTCTAAATCGTCTTTGATCTTCTTGTAGACAGGATCTAAATTCTTATCCCTATGACTCCGTGTGGTATTACTAGATTATTCTTATTAGTCTGTCTGTGTAGCTAACTAAGATTGCACATTTGGCATTTCCATTGGACTCCCATTCTAGTCAGCAATAGCTCTATGCACTGAGTGTAGTCCTCTGGGATTGTCCATAATGTCTTTTCAAGTATTCTAAATGTTTATGCTTTGACCATTGCCAACAATAAAAAGGTGAATGACCACCACCAAGAAATAATAAGATACTACTTTACTTTTGGTTTGGATAGGACAATCCATTCTACTACTGTTGCAGGGACAAATCTGCACAAACAGAACTATGGACACTAAATAATGCATCGCTTAGCTTATCAATTATAATAGGTGCTGTAACTGTTAGACTTTCCACATACCTCAGTAATAACAGACTTTGTAGTTGAACCCCCAATCTCCTTACTGACTAGATAGTGTGGCAGAGTCATTTAGCTCCCAAAGTCACCGATGGCAGAGGCACGGACTCATGCTTGCAAAAATTCGAAAACCTTTAGCTCATCCACTCTAGTCTGGAGGACCAAAAACCACAGAGTCTATTTAAGTTTAAAAGCTTTATTAAAAGTAAACACATTTATTAAATTCAAGTTTGTCATAAAAGTGAACGTGTAACTGAAAATGGAAAAGTGCTTAGTGCTGACGATTAATTGGACACATTTCTTGTGGTCGAGCCGAGCTCTCACCTGGTTTGAACTTGATCCTGCTCGTGTTCTTAGAAGTCAAGGTTCTGTCTGTTAGGAGAAAAAGTGGTGCGTGTTAAAAAGTAAAAAGCAAACATTCATCAGTTGTGCCAAAAAGTGCAGCAAGACAACAGCCTTCCCTGGAAAAAGGGACATTTTTACTCTAGAGTACACAGTCAAAAATTATAAAATTGTACACTTTTTTTCACATTTCTTTCTTCCTCCTAGACCAAATATTATATAGTAGTGAGTGGTGTATTCTAACATTATTAAATGTACTTTGTAGGTGGAACATCTGGAGACGGGGCCAGCGCGGAGGTGGTGGCATTGGACGAGGAGGACAACTCTGGGGAGGAGGCGGTGCAAGTGCTGGAAAAGGACATGCCTGTGAGGGTTCACACGGTGGTGGCGGGCAGAGGTAAGCTATACATTCCTTAGTCATTGAGATTGAAGACTGCAGAGTGTGCTTTCTGCACGGGTGTATTATAAAAAAAGCAGGTAGTAGCCTCCTCTAAATGTACTTCGACTTAGCTGTGAAGTTTTTGGCGAGAAGAATCCCAATCAGATCTGAGGTGAACTTGATGGATGGGATGAACGAAAAGCGAAAGAAGGGTGTAAGTAAGTGTGGAAGCACGAGAAATGTAATGATGACTGGCAAAGAAGAATGATATGTGTTTGCTTGGTCCCCGAGGTGGCTGGGAAGGTAAGAAAATGGTATGGTGCATGGCTGGGTGAATGATGAAGCAAGGATGGGTGGAAGGAGAACAGCCTGGGTGGGTGAGACAGAAACTGTATGTGTGCAATATACTTTGAATGGATGGATGCCTGGATCATTCATGGTACTATCTGACTCTTAGATAGCATATGTGAATCTAGAGAGAGTAGACGGTCACTGGATGAACTAAGTGTTACTTTGAAGAGCATGTAACACCGCACCCGCACGTCCGTTCCAGTGTAGGAAAGGCAAGGAAAAGAAGTTGTAACGTTGTCCAAAGACTACCATGAATAGTAGCAGTAGTTTGTATTGCAACTGCAAGCACAGCATATATCCAGTTATTACGGTGGGCACTCCCTACCTCCCTTAATAACTTTAGTTTAGTAGTAGTACGTCATTCATGTGTGGGGGTATCACTGTTCACTCAATAATAAGCAAAGCACCTAAAGTCATCCCATATGTCATCAAATACATCCCATGTGAAGTGATAGATAATCAGATAATTTAGCTTCTTCATTTTCCTTTTCTAATACTCATTTGCACTGTAGGGTGAAAGCTAAATTAATTAAGCAGTAGCCCTTTTAACAGAGTATTCTCAGTGCCACCCGTAATAGAAAAGTAAGAGCTTCACCACCTGCATGTACTGGACCGGTACAGTAACGCAAGTCTGTCTCACTCACCATGGTGTGCGTCTGTTTTTCTCGGGTGCAAGGTCACTGCGCTGGCATTATGCCGGCTTGCATAAGATAACGTACCAATTTTCCTAAACAAGAGAGAAGAAGAAGAATAAGAGTGGTGTACTGTCATAGTCGACTGTAATAGAAGTCCATAGTGCTCGTAGAATTTGTTCCTTAAACTCCCACTAATGTTAGAGCAAGGATGAAGAAGTCGGAGGTTACATAGATACTGTCCTCAATAGTTATGCACTGTGCTTTCAATTTGCTACTTGTACTGTGACAACTTTCTGCTCAATCATTTTGTGTTAATCTTAAGGAGCATTGGTTACAGACTATGTCTTTCTTTTTTCATGTAGTTGCTCCTTCCAAATCCAAGACACCATCAAGGAGGAAGGAGCTGGCTCGAATGGCCCGGCAACGGAGGCTGGATGCCACTGTTGCTGAATATCGGCGGCTGGTGGCCCTGGAGGAGGAGGAGACGCAGTCTGGAACAACAACAACGTCCACTGGGACAGCTGCCTCCTCCTCCGTGCGGGCTGCCAGCCAGCGCAGTGCTCCAGCGGTACGGAGCCGGGCTACCAAAGCCAAACGCCACCGCCCAGCAGCAAAGAAAGCAGCTGCCCCTCACAGGATTTGCAAGGCACACCGGCGCCGCTTATCCCTCAGACTGTCCTACCTGGAGCAGGAGGTCCATAATTATAAGAACGTGGTGGAGGGCCTCCGCTTCGAACTTGCCACCCTCCGCAAGGAGCATGATGCCCTGGCTGCTAATTCCAACAGCACCCTGCCATAGTGTCCCTTGCCCCTTTTTTAGAGACTTTTGGGGGGTGGGAATTGGGAGTTGTGATTTTTGGGGACTTTTGAAGGACAATCGTTGGGGTTAGGGAGGGTCTTGCGGGAGATTCTTTTGTTAGGGCTATAAAAATATACTTTTTGAAACTTTATCTGACCATACCTGTTTTTTACTGCTTTTGAGTCTGGTGGGTGGGGGTTTAACATAACAGTAAGTTTGTTTTCCTGAATAGTCCTAGGACTTTAGTAGTACTACCGTCAATCAAATCTCTCGTCTCTCCTAATACTCCATTATACTACCTCCAACCAAACGCCTATCTTACCTGTAATTTCTGTTTGCAAGTAGGGCTAGGCCCAGGGCTGGCTCCACGGGAAACAGCAAATAAGGTTGGCAATCCTGGGCGGATAAAATTTCCTCATAGCGCTGGTACTAGTGGTGTGACACAGTGGCAGTTGCTTGCCTATGAAAAAAAGAAAATGAAATCTGGTTTGTCCTCCTGAGCAATACAAAGGTACAATACAGAATATAGCAGGTGACAGAAGTACACTAGAACAGTGCCACGTTGTAGCCTAACAAATGTTAAAGTATCACTAATTCGGTTGAAGTTCTTTGACATTAGCCATGGGTCTTTGTCAAGCAGAGTAAGAATATATCCTCGGATTTCTTCACCAGCCTGTTGCTATCACCTTATCCTCCCCAGCAAGTGTGTGGATTTATTGCTGTAATTTAGTCACACATCAATCAAAACCACACAGCCCGGGGGAAGAGGGTTAGGGTTTGAAAAATGGATGGGTACGGGGGTTTTTGGGAAAGGTTTTGGGAGACAAGAAAAAGTAGCACAGCATGGACGAACAATTGTGAACATAAACAAATCTTTGGGTACAAACCTATCCATCAATCTTTGAAAGTGCATACACTACTGTAACTGCATGCATGTCAGTTAAAAGTAATTAGTACTTTCGACAACTGTGGAAGAAAGAATGCGACAGTACAGGGCGTGGGTGGAAATATTGATAACTATATTCAACATAAGGTCTCTGTAGCCAGATACCTGAGAGCCTTGCTGGTCACTATAAATCCATTCACAACAACACTCAATGGGGTTGGTCTGGAAGGTGTCAGGTTTACTCCCCGTGATCCAGTCGATGCAAATATGGTTCCACCTCCAAATGTCACCAACACCCAGAAGTGTAAACACAGGGTGTTCGAGGCATTAGGCGGGGGAGAAAAATAACAAACTAAAATAAAAAATGTGGGATGGGTAAAGGTAGGGTCAGCAGGGAAAGGATACCTGTAACAGAAGACAAGACAGGCATCAGTGAAGTGCTGTCCTAACATACAAGGGTACTCTCATATAGTCTCACTAAATAGTCTGCAAGTCTCCCGCCTACTCATGGGAAATGTAGTTTCATAGTACGGTAGGCGCTTAGGGGCTGCGTAACCTGACAGAAGGTATAGTAGATAGAAAAGGAGAAATTGCTTTTTTTCTAGGTGTCCCCTCACTCACCAGGGTTGCCCCTTGGTGACATGCTTCATCATTGGGGCCATCCCAGTCCTCTACGGCCTGGGGCGTGCTGCGACTTGCGAATTACGTAGGAGCACTTACAAATGACTATGTGTGGTGCAGATGTGATAGTGGAGTGGACTAAGTGATGTGTTAAGGGATCAATGTAGAAGCAGAGAGAGAGCCAAGAAATGCAGTCACAGTCAGAGAAAAAGGCAAGGGATACTGTATCTATGTGGTTGTAGTGGTCCTGTTGGAAGTGGTAAGTAAGTTGCCCGCAGAAAAAAAATCCTCCTATTAGCGGCACTCCTCCATTGCAGCCGACGCTTCGTCCATCGATGTTGGTCACCAGAAGACACCCTGTCCACTGCCTGCCTGATGCTGAATTGTGGCTCGCTACTGTGAAGCCTGACTCCATCCTTTTTTCCCCATTGCAGAGACTGAAACCCGGCCTGTAATTATTCAACGAAAAACAGGAAGTGATATAATATTACAACACCACTGATAAATAAATATAAGGTATGTAGGCTGTGGAGTGCAAAAAGTCACAATTTGTTTTTCCTAGTAGACAGTACAATGTTTTTGAAAGTGCGTACTCTGAGTCACCTTTTGAAGGATAAATAAGTATGGGCAAATTAATGTATCGGATCTTGCCCCTCAAGCTAGGTGTACTGTAAACTGTGTTTTAGAACAAAATTAGATCTTCCTAGCAGTGCTCCCACCCAGACCCTTACTAAAGCCAGTCGCAAAAATGTAGAAGACCCCCAATCAAATCTCAAAAAACGAGGCCTAGCAGAAAACTGGTGACAAAACTTACTTTGAAAGTAAAAGTAGGCCGAAGTACCCTAATTACCCATTACCCACCGTGGATTGCATTCAAACCACTTGCAAGCAACCAAGCAAAAGTAGCCATAGCCAGCATCGCTCCAAGACTCGAAATCCCCCCCACTCAAACACATGCAATAGAAATACTGCTAACCCTAACGAACCCTAAGTTAAGAATAGTGGCAAAGGCTTTCTTTAACTATGCCAAATCCCCCCTTTCCCACCATGGATTTTCTTCAAATGACTTGCAACCAAAATTACACATTCTCACGAGTGCTCTAAGACCCCAGAACTCAGTTTGAAAAATCTAGAACACCCCGAAACACATGCAATCCTGCTGCTAGGGCTAACCCTAACGAACCCTAAGTTACAAAAAGTGCCAAAACTAAAGGCTTTTCCGCGCGGATTTTGTCCCAACCACTTCTACCCGGTATTAGACCTTCCCAGGAATGCCCCAAGACCCGGCAACCCACCCGCCAAGAAGCGTAACACCCCCAAACAGGCCAAAAGCAAAATCTCATACTTGCAATATTTCTGGGCCTTCGGTCCAAACGCGCTGCGTAGCTAGGCCATAAGTCGGGGTTGGCACGACGGATTTCCTGAAAAGCAAATGCAATCAAGATTAGAGTGTCCCAGCAGTGCTCCCAGACCACGAAACTCACCCGCAAACAGACGGAACCCCCCCTAAGAGCACCTCAAAGGCAAGCAAGTCATCAAAAACACAAAAAAAATTCCGCCTGGGATTTGGTCCAAAACATTTTTATCCGGTATTAGAGCTTCCCAGCAATGGCCCCAGAGCCGTCAACCCAGGAGAAAACGAGTAGAAGACCCCCAAACAGCCAAAGAGCAAAAGTACAAAAATGGGGACTTAGTCACTTTTTCACAAATTTCCCAAATCACTCCGCGCGCGCTCTGCAGCTAGGCCCTAAGTCCCCTCATCCACCATGGATTTGCTTCAAACCTCTTGCAAAGTAAAGTATATATAGCCAGCAGTGCTCCCACACCACGAAACTCACCCACAAACACCAGGAAGCCCCCCAAACAGGCCCCCGAAAACGCTACATAGAGCAAAATGTCAGAAATAGCCCAAAAAAAAATCGGCCTGGATTTTGTCCCAACCACTTCTACCCGGTATTAGACCTTCCCAGGAATGCCCCAAGACCCGGCAACCCACCCGCCAAGAAGCATAACACCCCCAAACAGGCCAAAAGCAAAATCTCATACTTGCAATATTTCTGGGCCTTCGGTCCAAACGCGCTGCGTAGCTAGGCCATAAGTCGGGGTTGGCACGACGGATTTCCTGAAAAGCAAATGCAATCAAGATTAGAGTGTCCCAGCAGTGCTCCCAGACCACGAAACTCACCCGCAAACACCAGGAAGCCCCCCAAACAGGCCCCCGAAAACGCTACATAGAGCAAAATGTCAGAAATAGCCCAAAAAAAAATCGGCCTGGATTTTGTCCCAACCACTTCTACCCGGTATTAGACCTTCCCAGGAATGCCCCAAGACCCGGCAACCCACCCGCCAAGAAGCATAACACCCCCAAACAGGCCAAAAGCAAAATCTCATACTTGCAATATTTCTGGGCCTTCGGTCCAAACGCGCTGCGTAGCTAGGCCATAAGTCGGGGTTGGCACGACGGATTTCCTGAAAAGCAAATGCAATCAAGATTAGAGTGTCCCAGCAGTGCTCCCAGACCACGAAACTCACCCGCAAACACCAGGAAGCCCCCCAAACAGGCCCCCGAAAACGCTACATAGAGCAAAATGTCAGAAATAGCCCAAAAAAAAATCGGCCTGGATTTTGTCCCAACCACTTCTACCCGGTATTAGACCTTCCCAGGAATGCCCCAAGACCCGGCAACCCACCCGTCAAGAAGCATAACACCCCCAAACAGGCCAAAAGCAAAATCTCATACTTGCAATATTTCTGGGCCTTCGGTCCAAACGCGCTGCGTAGCTAGGCCATAAGTCGGGGTTGGCACGACGGATTTCCTGAAAAGCAAATGCAATCAAGATTAGAGTGTCCCAGCAGTGCTCCCAGACCACGAAACTCACCCGCAAACACCAGGAAGCCCCCCAAACAGGCCCCCGAAAACGCTACATAGAGCAAAATGTCAGAAATAGCCCAAAAAAAAATCGGCCTGGATTTTGTCCCAACCACTTCTACCCGGTATTAGACCTTCCCAGGAATGCCCCAAGACCCGGCAACCCACCCGCCAAGAAGCATAACACCCCCAAACAGGCCAAAAGCAAAATCTCATACTTGCAATATTTCTGGGCCTTCGGTCCAAACGCGCTGCGTAGCTAGGCCATAAGTCGGGGTTGGCACGACGGATTTCCTGACAAGCAAATGCAATCAAGATTAGAGTGTCCCAGCAGTGCTCCCAGACCACGAAACTCACCCACAAACACCAGGAAGCCCCCCAAACAGGCCCCCGAAAACGCTACATAGAGCAAAATGTCAGAAATAGCCCAAAAAAAAATCGGCCTGGATTTTGTCCCAACCACTTCTACCCGGTATTAGACCTTCCCAGGAATGCCCCAAGACCCGGCAACCCACCCGCCAAGAAGCATAACACCCCCAAACAGGCCAAAAGCAAAATCTCATACTTGCAATATTTCTGGGCCTTCGGTCCAAACGCGCTGCGTAGCTAGGCCATAAGTCGGGGTTGGCACGACGGATTTCCTGAAAAGCAAATGCAATCAAGATTAGAGTGTCCCAGCAATGCTCTCAGACCACGAAACTCACCCACAAACAGACGGAACCCCCCCTAAGAGCACCTCAAAGGCAAGCAAGTCATCAAAAACACAAAAAATTTTCCGCCTCGGATTTGGCACAAACCACTTTTAGTGCTTCCCAGCAATGGCCCCAGACCCGTCAACTCACCTGCAAAGAGGTAGAACAACACCCCCACAAGTGCTGAGTCTTTCTTCATTGGGCGTAAACCAGCCCTCTGCTTTGATGGAAATAGGAGTCTGGAGGAGGAGGATAGAGGAGCATGTTCTTCTGAACTTGTGAACCTGAGGAATGCAGACTGCGGCACCTTCAAATAAATTAGCAAACAAGTGAAGACAGTTCTGCTGATGGGCTTGTTTTTGTGATTATCTGATTAAAGTTTGAATTATATTAACTGTGCACAACAAAGAAAGACAGACACACAGGAATAAAAGTGAATAAGGATGAAAAAGAAAGTTATTGATTCGTTGTCTCATTTTCAGGGCTCGAAGTCGGTATCACGGTCCAGGAATAAGAATAAGGCTTCGTCATCATACTCTGCGAATTCAGCCAGGGTGAGGTCAGTGCCACCTGACAGAGTAGAAATTCCCTCATCTATGGTGCTGGCCACCTCCTCTTCATCCGGCACGCTCTCTCGTACTCTTATATCTGGTGGTATGAGGTGCTGATTCATCTTGATCATTGTTAACCTCTCCACATTTTTGGGCGAGAGGCGGCTCCGTTTGGGAGTTACAATCCCACCAGCCGCACTGAAAACCCGTTCAGAAGACACACTTGCGAGTGGGCAAGACAAGTAGTTTAAAGCCAGGTTGGTGAGCTGTGGCCACAATTCTTTTTTCCCATGCCAATACGCCAATGGGTCAGAATTAACATAGACCTCTGTGGAGTCATTCAGATAGTCCTTCACCATCGACTCAAGGTCCTCCTCCAAGGTTCCTCCACTTTGCGTAGCTCTTGCTGTGCCTCTGACCTTTTGAGAACCAAACCCACGCAGAGCTAGCCAATCCTCTTCAGCCTCCAATGTTTCTGTTGTCTTTCGTGCAGATGATCCGGTTGCCGGTGTCTTTAACGGCTGAGAGGTCACTTGTGCCACAGCCACAGGTGCAGAAGTGGATTGTTTTGACTGGGGATGGCCTGCTGATGTACTGCCATTTCCTTCAATTTCCAGCCGTTCTGTTTCAAACTTCTTGGCTGACAAGGCTAGCCAACGTTTGTACTTTGTAACATCTTCATCAGCAAAAGGAAAGAATGCTCTGCCTGCCAGCGCCTTTTTGTAGCGTGGATCCAGAATAGTAGCACAAATGTAATGCTGTTCTGAGTGGATCTTTTTAAGACGTTCATCACCTTGTAGGAGCTCTAATAATTGCTCAGCCAGAAGCAAAGAGTCTTTCTTTTTGTCATCTTTTCGAAACACAGAACACACCTCCTTCAGTTGGTCCTCCAGCATGTACAACAATGGGATAGCTTTTCCCAAATTAGAGTCCTCCTTGCTGACTGCACGTGTGAAGACCTCAAAAGGACGAAGCATGCGTGTTAGGCTTTCAACTATGTTCCATTGCGGCCCACCCATCCTCAGCTCCTCTATACCCTCTTTCAAGAAATATTGATCGAGTTGCGTATACTGCTCATACAGACGCTCAAGCATGTAGAAGGTTGAGTTCCAACGTGTTACCACCTCCTGGATGAGTGCTTTCACTGGCATTTGACATTGATATAGCATGCTCCTCAGCTGCTTGCGGGCCTTAAAAGAATGCCTGAAATGCTTGCAAATTTTTCGGCAGTTCTCCAATACACTGTACGCTGCACTGCGTTTATTACCCAAGAATTTTTGGACAACCAGGTTTATACAGTGCGCCAAACACGGCACTCTGAAATAGTAACCGTCCCTCATGGCCTTAACTATATTGGAGCCATTGTCCGTGGAAACATAACCAACCTTGCGTTTTAGTGGGGACAGACAGTTAAGGACCTTTGTGTTAAAGACATCCAAAATGTTTTCTGCTGTGTGACGTTTCTCCAAACCAAACATGGCTAGTGTTGCATGTTTCCGAGCACCTTTAAAAACAATGTTAGTGTCAACACCTGAGTTTAGCTTTGCTTTAGCCCCTGAAAAAGAGACCCAGTGTGCAGTGATGCACATGTAATCAGCGCCTGCGCCACTGGTCCACATGTCTGTTGTCAGATGTATAGTGTGAACAGCACTCTTCTGCAAAGCTGCCCCAATCACCTTCAGAACATCTTCATGTAGTGCTGGAACCGCAACTCGGGCAAAATAGAACCGGCTAGGAACCTTCCATTTAGGGCAGAGCGCTGTCACTAATTCTAGAAAACCAACCCCTTCTACAAAAGAAAAAGGGAGAAGGTCCAGAGCTAGCATTTTAGCCAGCTTAGTGTTATACAGACGGGTCATTGGGTGGTTGCGTTCATATTGCGCTTCTGTAAACAACATCTTTTTAATGTTGCCCTGGACCAATGATTTACGGGATGATGATGATCTCTTCGACCCAGTTACGCTCGCTGATGAACTTTTCCGCATTGATGTCTCACTCTCTCCCACACTCTTAGTGTGGCTCCCATGGGGTGTGCTGCTGACATGGGAACTGGGTGTAAGTGAAGTGTTTGAATCGTCTTCTTCTACCTCCTCGTCATCAGCAGATGACAAATCAACGTTTTCATTACGTGCAATTCCGGCTTTCTTGACCGCCTCTAGGTGCGGAAACCATTCGACAGCGTGCCTTCTCTCAAGATGACCTCTCTGGCCTCCGGTACCATAGTTAGAACCAAGCTTACCACGACTAAATCGAAGCTTACAAAGGCTACAAATGGCTACGTTTTCCTTTTTTGGGCAAACACTAAAGAAGTCCCAAACTGGAGACTTGAAATGTCTTCGGGGGCCGGAGGAGGCGGCGATACTGGTGGTGGTGGTCCTGCTGCTAATGACAGATGAAGTGGAGGATGTGGATTGCCGAACTTCAGTACGTTTTGCACTTTCACCACCACGAATTGAGGTCGAGGACGAGGTGGGTACCTTCTTGCGAAGAAATATGGAAGCGGTAGGTTTTGGTGTACTACTTAACTCCAAATCTAATGATTCCATTTCCATTGCCTCCTCGCCGACATCATCATCACGCTCAGCAGCTTCTCGGGATAGGGTCAAAATGTCTCTTTGCTGCATGCCCGGTGGGGCTGCAGTGACCTTTGTGATGACTGGCTCGTCGTCATCGTGAGAGGCTTCATCACCAGCAGTATCTGTCACTTCTTGTTGAGCCTCATCACACTCCATAGGTTTGAGTTTTTGGACGACCTTCCTTTTACGCTTAGGTACCGGTGTCAGATCATGGTGTGCCTCTGCCTCACTGTCAGACCGCAGTTGTGGTTCCCAAGACAGATCACTTGCACCAGAACGAGGTGGGCTTGAAGAAGATGTAGACACCCCCCTTGATCTTTTCCTTGCTAGGGATGTGGAAGACAATGAATGATCATCAGGAGGAGTGGCTTCCAATGATACCTCAGCTTCATTGTCGATTTCCAAATGTGCCCCTACTTCGGGAGGAACAACTATTGTGGGCACTTGTGAACGTCCATGCACCTTTGCTTGCGCATCTCCTTTTGCTGCCTCTCTTTCCACATGTACTTGGGCGTGTACTTGCACATGGTGTTGTTGTTGCGGCTGTGGTTGTTCAACACTTGTCAGATGAGTTACAACAACCTGTGTTGATTCAGGGACATTGCTGCTACTTTCTTGCGATGAGCCAACATCACTGGTCGATGGTGATTGGAGAAGTACACTGACTGCCTCTGAAGCACTCAAGGGCTTTGACTTAAGTTGGCGTGGTGGTGGAGGCACTGAACCCAATGGAGCAGGGGTGCTGCTCTCAGGTTGGTCCCCAGCAGATCCTGCTGCTGCAGGCGTACTTTTTTTTTTGCTCCCAAAAAAAGTGGCGGGTGGCACACCAGCCTCCTTGGTAACTTGCTTCTTCTGCTCCTTACTAGCAACTTTCTTGCTAGAGGAGCTACGGAGAACTTTCTTTGGGGGCGGGGCCATCTTCTTCAGAGCAGGTCAGACAGCAGGCCGCAGTTGCACGAATTGTAGAGTTGTCTGAGGCCAGACGTGACGTCGCGTGACGTTATGCTGCACTCACACACCGCTGCAGGACTTCTTCCTGGCACTGGTGGTTCTCTTGAGTCTTGTGCACCTAAAAAAAATGGAAGACAGAGGAACATCAGTTCAGTTATAGAGCACAAAAAAATCGAAAAACACTGCAAAATCAGCACAATCCCAATCCATCCATGCCCTCCATAATGTTTAAATTCAAGACAACCCACAGAAAGACTAGGCCCATGCAAGACTCACTACCCCTGGGCATAAATAAAGGTTGAAAAGTAGGCAAAATGGTTGGAGGCCTAACAACAAAGCCTGCATTCAAAATGGCCACTTGCCTGCCAGCACATGGCCAGTGCCTGTAGCTGCACTCAAAATGGCCACCAGCCACATGGCATGTCCCTCCCCATGAACACCCCCAAAAATCGAAAAACACTGCAAAATCAGCACAATCCCATTCCATCCATGGCCTCCATGATGTTTAAATTCAAGACAGCCCACAGAAAGACTAGGCCCATGCTAGACTCAAATACCCCTGGTGAAAAGGCCACAAGTACAGGCCCAAAAATCGAAAAACACTGCAAAATCAGCACAATCCTATTCCATCCATGGCCTCCATGATGTTTAAATTCAAGACAGCCCACAGAAAGACTAGGCCCATGCTAGACTCAAATACCCCTGGTGAAAAGGCCACAAGTACAGGCCCAAAAATCGAAAAACACTGCAAAATCAGCACAATCCTATTCCATCCATGGCCTCCATGATGTTTAAATTCAAGACAGCCCACAGAAAGACTAGGCCCATGCTAGACTCAAATACCCCTGGTGAAAAGGCCACAAGTACAGGCCCAAAAATCGAAAAACACTGCAAAATCAGCACAATCCTATTCCATCCATGGCCTCCATGATGTTTAAATTCAAGACAGCCCACAGAAAGACTAGGCCCATGCTAGACTGAAATACCCCTGGTGAAAAGGCCACAAGTACAGGCCCAAAAATCGAAAAACACTGCAAAATCAGCACAATCCCATTCAATCCATGGCCTCCATGATGTTTAAATTCAAGACAACCCACAGAAATACTAGGCCCATGCAAGACTCACTACCCCTGGGCATAAATAAAGGTTGAAAAGTAGGCAAAATGGTTGGAGGCCTAACAACAAAGCCTGCATTCAAAATGGCCACTTGCCTGCCAGCACATGGCCAGTGCCTGTAGCTGCACTCAAAATGGCCACCAGCCACATGGCATGTCCCTCCCCATGAACACCCCCAAAAATCGAAAAACACTGCAAAATCAGCACAATCCCATTCCATCCATGGCCTCCATGATGTTTAAATTCAAGACAGCCCACAGAAAGACTAGGCCCATGCTAGACTCAAATACCCCTGGTGAAAAGGCCACAAGTACAGGCCCAAAAATCGAAAAACACTGCAAAATCAGCACAATCCTATTCCATCCATGGCCTCCATGATGTTTAAATTCAAGACAGCCCACAGAAAGACTAGGCCCATGCTAGACTCAAATACCCCTGGTGAAAAGGCCACAAGTACAGGCCCAAAAATCGAAAAACACTGCAAAATCAGCACAATCCTATTCCATCCATGGCCTCCATGATGTTTAAATTCAAGACAGCCCACAGAAAGACTAGGCCCATGCTAGACTGAAATACCCCTGGTGAAAAGGCCACAAGTACAGGCCCAAAAATCGAAAAACACTGCAAAATCAGCACAATCCCATTCAATCCATGGCCTCCATGATGTTTAAATTCAAGACAACCCACAGAAATACTAGGCCCATGCAAGACTCACTACCCCTGGGCATAAATAAAGGTTGAAAAGTAGGCAAAATGGTTGGAGGCCTAACAACAAAGCCTGCATTCAAAATGGCCACTTGCCTGCCAGCACATGGCCAGTGCCTGTAGCTGCACTCAAAATGGCCACCAGCCACATGGCATGTCCCTCCCCATGAACACCCCCAAAAATCGAAAAACACTGCAAAATCCGCACAATCCCATTCCATCCATGGCCTCCATGATGTTTAAATTCAAGACAGCCCACAGAAAGACTAGGCCCATGCTAGACTCAAATACCCCTGGTGAAAAGGCCACAAGTACAGGCCCAAAAATCGAAAAACACTGCAAAATCAGCACAATCGTATTCCTTCCATGGCCTCCATGATGTTTAAATTCAAGACAGCCCACAGAAAGACTAGGCCCATGCTAGACTCAAATACCCCTGGTGAAAAGGCCACAAGTACAGGCCCAAAAATCGAAAAACACTGCAAAATCAGCACAATCCTATTCCATCCATGGCCTCCATGATGTTTAAATTCAAGACAGCCCACAGAAAGACTAGGCCCATGCTAGACTGAAATACCCCTGGTGAAAAGGCCACAAGTACAGGCCCAAAAATCGAAAAACACTGCAAAATCAGCACAATCCCATTCAATCCATGGCCTCCATGATGTTTAAATTCAAGACAACCCACAGAAATACTAGGCCCATGCAAGACTCACTACCCCTGGGCATAAATAAAGGTTGAAAAGTAGACAAAATGGTTGGAGGCCTAACAACAAAGCCTGCATTCAAAATGGCCACTTGCCTGCCAGCACATGGCCAGTGCCTGTAGCTGCACTCAAAATGGCCACCAGCCACATGGCATGTCCCTCCCCATGAACACCCCCAAAAATCGAAAAACACTGCAAAATCAGCACAATCCCATTCAATCCATGGCCTCCATGATGTTTAAATTCAAGACAACCCACAGAAAGACTAGGCCCATGCTAGACTCAAATACCCCTGGTGAAAAGGCCACAAGTACAGGCCCAAAAATCGAAAAACACTGCAAAATCAGCACAATCCCATTCAATCCATGGCCTCCATGATGTGTAAATTCAAGACAACCCACAGAAAGACTAGGCCCATGCTAGACTCAAATACCCCTGGTGAAAAGGCCACAAGTACAGGCCCAAAAATCGAAAAACACTGCAAAATCAGCACAATCCTATTCCATCCATGGCCTCCATGATGTTTAAATTCAAGACAGCCCACAGAAAGACTAGGCCCATGCTAGACTCAAATACCCTTGGTGAAAAGGCCACAAGTACAGGCCCAAAAATCGAAAAACACTGCAAAATCAGCACAATCCCATTCCATCCATGGCCTCCATGATGTTTAAATTCAAGACAGCCCACAGAAAGACTAGGCCCATGCACCACTCACTACCCCTGGTCAAGGCCCCAACAACAGGTCAAAAATCGAAAAACACAAAATTTGACAAAAAAAAAAAATCGAAAAACACAGAAAAATCAGCACAATCCCAATTCATCTATGGCCTCCATGATGTTTAAGTTCAAGACAACCCACAGAAAGAATCAGTCCACCCACCACTGAGTACCCCTGGGCAAAAGGCCCCAAAACAGCCCAAAAATCGAAAATCCCAAAATTTTAGTTGCAGCAACTGTAATGCCCCAAACAAACTTACTTGTAAAATTTCTAATCCAACAGTGATCCAAAGAAAGTCAAAAAGGCCTCAAATCCAAAGATCCAGCAGCATCCACAAAAAGTAATCCTTCCAGGTCCACATCCAAATGAAAAGTGACCAGGAGATGGACAAAGCACTGGGAGGAGCCTGCTGAACAGGAACAGGAAGTTGAAGACTATGGGGCACTTCCTTCCTCCCACCCCCCTGCCCCCTCCCCAAAATGGACTCCTCGCTAAAAAAGTGCAGGCAAATGTCAAACTAAGGAGTTATTCACATAAAAATCATCATTTCTAGAAGGTTTATGCTGCTTGCTGGTGGATTTCTTGTGCAGAATTGCAAATTTATATTTTCGCTCGCCGCATCTCAAATCTCGCAATTGCGAAGTACCGCGAGACGTGATCTCGCCGTATTCGCGTTGACAAACTATCGCTGGCAAGCCGCGATGACGTAATCGCGCTCGCCAATTCCCGCGGGATCACACAGCAAGATCCAAAATGGCGCAGCACTCGCAAACTATCGAAAAAAACAACTCGGCAAACGATGATAAACGCCGCGCGCCGCAAAAATTGTATCACCAACGCCGCGCGCCGCCAAAAAAATCCGCTGCGTGCGAATTTGCGGATTTTGCGGGAAATCCGCAAATCTCGCGGATTGCGGATTTCCCGAAAATCCGCAAAATCCGCGAGCGGAACGGATTTTCCGCCCACGCTTAGATATGGCCCAGCACACCTTCTCCCACCGCTTCCGGATGTTGTAGCCGCCGGCCGCGATCCTGCCGCCTCCGTGATGGTCCTGGGCAGGCGGCGCTGGACGAAGTAGACCAGCGCGCCCACTTCCTCCGGGCTGAAGATCTCCCGCCGTGTCACCTGCTCCCCCCTCAATCGACCGCATGCTGTCCTGGCACGGGGTCCAGGACTCCTCCTCCCGGCCGCTGCTACGGCCCTCAAGTGCCTGGGCAGCTTCACGGCGCCTGGCTTCACCATGGTCTGGGCAGGTAAGGTAGGAAGTAGAAAATTAAGAAGGAATAGGATAGGGAAGAAGAAAAGAAAAGAGTTTAAAAAAGTAGTTTAAAAGTAAAGAAAAATAGCAGAAAAGACACAAATATACAGCTAGGAAAAGAGAGGGATAGATAAGAAGCAAAATCGTTAAAAAAAAAACTGAAAACAAGCAAAGGATGGCAAAGATGGCAAGAGGATTAAACACCATGCCCAGACACAGGAAATGAATGAAAAACAAGATGGCCGCCCGTTCACGAGCGCGAAAGTAAGTTCGCACAAGACTTTCCTTGCGATCTCGTGCGAACTTGTACTCGCAATGCGCTTACTGCGCGAGATTATACATAGCGGGCGGAAACGGAAATACGTCACGCAAAGAAAATGGCCGCGCCCGTACTCGACCTTGGGGTAAATTCGCGTGTTGCGCTGCAAGCGGCTCGCGAATACTACAAAAAAACTTGCGAAACAACAAGCCGCAAAAAAATATAAAGCTCATTTGCACGAATTGGCGGCTTCCGCGGTCGGTTTCGCACGACGCCGCGCCTCGCGAATAGAGCGAAAAAACCGAAAAACGATTTTTGCAAAAGCAATGAGCAGGTGCAAAAGGTCAACCTCATCATTTGTAACGATTCCCTGTAGTGCTTCCTGAGGGGGCCCTCCAGAATTCGGTTGCCTGCTTGCAACTATTGTGTGACCCTGCTCTGACCTTAACTGTATGCCACAAAGGTCCTGATTTACAGCTAAGGGAGCAGACAAGCAGGTGCCAGGCTGGAACTTCAAATTCAGTGACACATTAATTAGCCCCTAATTCATTATTGTCAGTTGGGGCAGGGCAGGTGTTGTTAAGAAACTAACCCCAAATTAATTCAGGTCAGTTCAAGCAGGGCAGGTGGGCTTGCTTTTCCCCCCCATCTTCTACAGTGATGATGAACTAGAGGGTGGCATTGATGTAACAGAGGGTGGCATGGGTCAAAGAGAGGGTGGCAGTGGTGAAACAGAGGGTGCTGGGAGGCTGTGATGATGAACCAGACGTAGAAACAACAGTCGCGACCGTTGCGAGCCGACAAGTACGTTCGCAATTGCGAACTAGTACCAAATCCTCGCGAACTGGCAGAAACACTTGCGAACACAAAAAAAAATCCGCAAATTTGCGGGAATTCGCGGATTTTGTGGATTGCGAATTCGCAAATCCGCAAAATTCACGAACGCCAGATTCGCAAAATTCGCCCATGCTTACTAAATATCTCTGCTGGGCTTGGTCAATCAGATGCAAACGGCTAAAAGTAATTGTTTAATTGTGGTCATGTATTTAGACCTTTTTATTTAATTTATTGGAAAGTACATATTTTTAAATGACTACCTAATGGACTGTATACGTCGGGGTTTTTAACTGTTGTTTTATGTAATGCTTTTAAGATATTTTTCCTATCGAAATAAAGCTGATTTGACTTGACTTGATTTGAATTACACAGCAGCCTTCTACAGGAGACTTGTACAGTTTATACTGCGTACCATGAACTCTCGACCAGCTCTCTTTGCTGGACCAGTAGGTCGGGGACAAGTACAATCCATTAATCCTCAGAATAAACACTATCATGGGCAAGATGCCCACAAAGCGTGATGAGATTGCCTTCTGGATTGCTTGCAAGACGAACTAGTTAGAAGCAGTCTATCCACATAAGACACCCTAAGACAAACATCGAATACTAACTGTGTCACCTGAAAAGAAATACGCTTATTTGCATGCATATACACCAGCACTCCTGGTACGACTTCCTTGGCAGTTTTCCTGAAGTAGCAGAACTCTCTAAGAAACATGCAGAGACACTTACGATTTCTCCTGCAAAACAAGACTTGGGCAAGAGTGCTTCTAGACAGCGCAACAGAAGTCACAATAGTGCATCAGACTCTCCAGAGGTTTCTGATGGCGAGTCTAGCTGATGAGCTCATACGATAAGATTTTAAACCCAGATAAGATTTTAAATACTCCTTATGGAATTTCTAACTTAGAGATATAAATTGAAGGGGATATACCACGTATTATTAACCCCTTCGCTGCGTGCAAGCACTACCTGGCTAGTGCTGCGCACGTCCGTTGGCTGACGCGGCCCGCCCACTCTTCAGTACTCCCGCAGGGTGGTGAAATTTGCGCTGCGGTTAGGGAGTTTAAGCAGTGTCTGACTTACTTTATCTGATGATTATGGCATCATGCTAGCTGATGACTGGCCTCCAGTTTTTATTAGGGAAGTGCCGGGAGGAATTAACAGGAGTAGCTTTTCCTCCCATAGTACCTGAAGACATCAGGTACATTTACCCCAGTGAATTGGCTGTTAGGCTCGAACCTTATACAGAAACCAAGAGGGGTGGGATAAACACAATTTCCCATGTTATTTTCTTACGCAGAGAACAACAATCACAAGCTCAATAACCTTTAAAGCCAGAAGCAAAGCACGGTATAATAGCAATATTAGATCAATTGTAATAACAGGGCATAATAATGCCTTGCCTTTCACCATTGATTACACCCCTTTTTCGTGTCTCAAAATTCAGATTGATTCTATAGGATAGTTTTAGACCATTGGAATATGAACTCACATATGCAACCATATGTGGTGCAAAAAGAACATAGCATCTCCAATTAATTTTTTTGTTCAGTACATAGTGCCTTAAAGCAAGTATCGAACTTCCTTTAGTTTCGACTGGGTGCAGTTCTCATTTTAACACTTGTCTGTGCGATATAAGAACAGCCCTGGCTTATTCTTTGACCACATCATGGAGATCTTACCACCAGATCCCGTGGCATTATAATACAATGATAATATCTATATCTGATGAGGACTTAGATGTACACCTTATGGTGGACAAAATTGTAACAATATTAGCCTCACATGGTTACAAAATGTACTTTAAAAAATCGAAAATGGTATACCTTACAGTGATCTTCCTTAGAAACGAGTTATCCAATCAGGGTAAGGGTTTAGTTTTTGGTTTTCTTCAGCAGTGTGCTACCCTGCAACCTCCTGATAGACTGAAGAAGTTGCTATAACTGTGGCGGTATTTCTTAATTTTTGGGTAAACTTATTTGCCTCACTGTGCTCTAGAGTGAAACCCTTGTAGGACTTGATTTATCACATGTTTTCAGCAAACGAACGGATGAATAAACACTCTGATATCTTGAGTGGTCTGCAAGCAGACAAGCTACAGACAAATATTTACAAACTAGGGACAGTAAGACCAACCTAGTGCTCAGTCATATGAAGCCAATTAGGTTTTACCTATGTGGCCTACAAAGAGGGACAGCCCGTTCCCATAGCATACAAGTCTCACTTGAATTATCCAATGAAAGTATGTTTTGCTTCAATCAAAAATATTCTTGCAGATGTGCAGACAGCTATTTTGAAGGGCACCCTTTGGCACAGAGAAAACAAATGATTGTGGTTTCTCCCATGTCAGCTCTAGAGGCAGCTACTAAAGCAAGTATTCCTAATGCTGGTGCTCTACACCAGATATGGATGGGTGCTGTGGGCTTCTGCCTTAAGTGCAGTGGATGTAAAGTCTCAGTATAATCCCACTCTTCATGCACAAGCTTTTCTCCAATATGAACAGAATGTTGCTACAATTCCAAAAGCGATACACTTTGAGTCTTATTAGAGCATCTTCGTTATGGATGGCTCTCCTCAATAAGCGGTAGGCACAAGATATAAGTATTTCGCCGACAACGTGGCAGTACAAGGTGTAGTGAAAGATGGTGAATTCCTTCCTCAGCGAACCCACACTAAGATCCTAGGTGATAGCACTGTGCACATGCAGAACTTCATTCCCTGGCACTTGCATTAGAGAAGGCCGATCTGTCAGTTCCCACACTAATTGTGTCTGATTCATCCTTCTGTGTGCAATGGGTACAATGTTGATTTGCAACATTGATGCTTGAATGGATTCAAGGATTCAAAGGAAAAACCTATTAAAAATAAACAGCTCTAGGGAAATATAGCTGTCTTATAAGCAGTGTTCCCAACAAGGCGCGCGCCCGCGCGCGCGCGCACTTGCTAAACCCTGAGCGCGCATTCCTATTTGTGGAGCGCGCACATCCAGCGAGAGTATTCGCGCCGTCGCTTTTAAAAAGCGCGCGGCGCGAAAAACGGGCATTTCGTGATTGCGGAGGCGGCAGTGAACGGCGTGAAAGGTTACACACGGGTGTCGGGAGCGGAGGTAAGTGCGATGTGCCCCCTTGATTTATTTTGTTGCTGGCGCCTTTGACCCGCTCAGGCGGCACACACTGTTTCCTCGCTGTGATTTCATAATGCGAGGCTGCGGGGGATACTGTGTCCAAATGCAGTTAAGTATCCATGTTAATCGCAGCCCCTTCACGAGCTGCAATTAACATGGATATTTAAACAAAGCACTCAATGTCCCCCCGCAGCCTCGCATTACGAACAATACAATCCAGCATGTGTTTCTAAACTTCCTGTATTGTTTTGGAAGTGGAGTGTGTGTGTGTTATCGGAAGCG